>NW_027498143.1:0-146274 GCF_021521415.1 Bidens hawaiensis
GAACAGATTAGTAAACAAGCCGACAAATTTTCTAATTTCGGTCCACCGACCCGAAATCATATCGGGATTCCGCTCTGTACTCCCAACGAGCGAATAGAACGTCTCCCTAACCTTTGTCCAAAAGACCTTGCTCTTTTGGTAGTCGGCTGCAAAATTATGTAAATAAATTTGTAAGCCATTTAACTTTTTTATTTAACTTTTTATTTACAATCATTTTTAAAAACGTTAAAACAATTACCGCAACGCCGATCCTCAGAAATGGCTATCCAAGCCCGACACAGGGCTTCCTTCTCATCCGATGACCACGGAGTGATTTTCCGTTTCGCCCTTCCGGTCGAAGCCGAACCCGACCCGTCCGTTGCAAGTTGTTTTTTCCGGTGGACGCGTCTTCTTTGTCCCGCAGCTTCACCTTCTGGTTCCGGTTCTTGTGTCTCCGGAACTACAAAGTTAGGAGACGGTTGCATGTTGGATGGTTGAAAGCCGGATGATTGTTGCGACCCCCGAATAAAACATCGGTTGTTCCGGTGCCGACCATAAATCGTCGTAAGGGTAATCTGAATCTAGGTTTGGGTACCAATTTCCAGACATGTTTTTAAAAAAAGGTTTCGAAGATAGGGTGATTTTGGGTTTTGGGTGTGGTGTGTGATATTCGTTTTGGTTGTAGTATGTGAGAATGGTTGTGTTTGATATGTATTGTGATATATGTATTGTGATATATATAGATGATTTTGTTAAAAAAAAAAAAATATTTTTATTCATTATTAAAGCCTTCCAACGGCTCTTTCCCATTTCCCACAGCCACTCACGCGCGCGAGCCTCCTGGCGCCTGCCTCGTTTTCCGCTCTCGCGCCCCTCTCGCGCCCCTCTCGCGCCCCGGTGGTGTGGCTCTCGCGCCCCGGGGCGCTATCGAAGTCCCTCACGCGCCCCTGACTAGCGCTCCGCACCCCTCAGCCTAAGGAATTACCGCCCATATTGTGAGGGACCAAATCCCATGCATGTTTTTCCTAAATTTTTTTTATTCATTTATTAAAAGTATTTGACAAAGTTACATGTAGGTCCTATCTTTGAGGAGTGGTGGGTAGAGCTCTTATTATAAATAAAAGATAAAAGTCAAATGAGTTGTTGTCATAAAATTAGGGATGCCAATGAAACCAGAACTTAATAGAAATATCTGAAACATGAGGTAAATGAGACAAATAATAACCATCCAATTAGCGTATGTGACAGGTTTGAGATTAGTTTTGATATTTTTCATAGGTTGGGATATGTATGAGATTTCTAATATACCCGATTACATGATAACATTGTCCCCGTTTACCCGATTATATACCCGAGTAACCCTACACATACAAGCACACACGCACACACGTGCGTATATTGGTTCATTTCAAACGTAATTTTATTGCAAGAAGTGCGAGAATTGATTATAGCGGCTAATCTTAGGTTTTCTTTGTATTTTTAATTTTAATTATATGCAAGAGTATATTGGTAATCTTTTCTAATATTATTTATTGGTTTAATACACAAACACACACACATGCTAGAAGTAATATTAGAGCAAGAAGTGAATCTTAATCACTCATTACACAAATCAATGGTTAAGATACACAATGGCTTTTTGGTAAATAATTTGATCTTTTTGCACCGTTGTTTTTCGCTTATAAGGGCAAACTTAATGATGGGTATCATTAGAGAAAGTAACTTTTGCAATCCCTGCTTTCACTCTCTAAACGCTTTACATAAAACCTTGGCGAAATCTTTATATTCTATGGAATTGATACACAAAATCGATGGCTTTAAAGTGCTTTGATTCTGTTTGTGTTATGTATAAGTAACCATCGATCGTCTAGGCATTTGTCTCAGGTGTTTTGAATCTCAATTGGGAGTTTTCTTGTTTGCTACTGACAGGTCAATGGGAAAGAAATTAAAGGTATGTAGTTAAATTTGTAGTGTTTTGTAGAAGCAAAGTATAATTAACAGTAAATAATGCGTATACATTGATGTAATTTACATGCAGATTATTATAATGCCAAACACTACTTTCGATAAAAGACTAAGTCGACTATTTTAAAGTTTGTTGATTCTATTTTTGTATGTAATGTATGCGATTGCTCATCTTGGTTGTGTAGCGGTATGTTTTGAAACATAATTGAGGTTTTATCACATGCTACAGTGACCGTACCCTAAGAAATAAAGTGTTGGTATGTCATATAATTGATGGTGTTTTATTAATCATGGTATCATATGAACTAGGTAATGCACACACTTGATGAATTCACCGTTTGAGTGGGTGGAGACCATCAATATCGGAAAGGAGCTTTCGGTTAAAGGTTAGTGAAAATTTTCATACCCATATTGGTCGTGGAGTTTATTGTAACATTGATTAGTTATTGGTGAAATCGAGGGCGATCCAATATAAATGCGTAAGGTTTAACACACTATGAGAGACCGGCCTAACGATTGGATCAAAAAAGAAGTAGTGATTGTGAATTATGCAATCACCGACCATAACTTGTACTACGTACAAAGGGTTCACAAAATGTTAGTTGTTATTATGTTTTTATAATTTTAAATAGGGCTGTAATCCATTCGGCAAGAAGTTCCTTTATGTTCGTCCGTTTAATAAACGAATCGGATATGGACAAAAAATTTCGTTCGGTAACCTTAACGAACGAACATGGACAAGGGCCAGGTTCGTTCGATAGTGTTCGTGAACGCCCGGTAACCTCCGTCAGATTACGTCCGGTAACATCCGTCCGGTTGTGTAAGTCTTTAGATCTATCTAATATTGTAATTAATTGTGAAATTTCTAGTGTTATTAATCACACTTTTGTATTACTACATATGTTTGATGTCTCTTATAGTGGTCCATTTTATGTTAATATATTATGTTTTAAGTATATTGGATATTATGGTGTAATTCTAAATTGTATGTGAAGTTTTTTTAATTTATGTTTGGTATTAATATATAACCGTTTATGTTTGTCCATTAGTGTCCATCGGTGTCTGTTGTCTATTAATGTTCACATGTTCATTAATATTCATTAGTGTCCGTTAATGTTAATGCGTTTGTTTGTTCATTAGTGTCTACTAGTGTCCATTAACGTCCATTTATAATATTAACGGACGAACACCGGGAAACTTAATTTCTTAATGGACAGACACGGACATGAATTTCCTTTCGGTAGAGCGTTCGTGAACCGTCTGTTTGTCCATTAAAAGAGACACGGACGAACACGGACATGCTTTCATCCGGCCTAATTCGATCCGTTTACGCCCCTAATTTTAAATCAAACAAGGAGGCCCTATTAATTTTTTATAGGCGGACGATGATATTTCAAGAAAATTAGTTTCGAAATATCTTACTGGTTTACTTGGTAAACGTTTCAAAATATCCATATATTTTTATAATTCCTTTAAATGTTCCATCCTGATTTTGGTCAAAACAAAAACGGCACGCCAATTTTTTTAACTAATAAGAAGAAACTACCTGACAAGAAGGATAAAATTTTGATTTAAATAAGTGCTCACCTAAGGAAAGTTTCAAACTCATATAGTAACACTGTGTGTCACCTATATATTCATACAGTAGTTTAATCCTCCCATGTTACGGGGATTTATTCAAGTTTTTGTTTTAATCGTTTTGCTATTTTATGATATTTTATTTTATTTTTTAACGTAGTTTTGTTTTAATTTAATACATATATATTAGTTTGTTATTATATTTTTTAACGTTTGAGTTTTTTTCAATTAAGATGTGTAGGTTTTTTTAGATTTTTAACGAACAAACATAAACAGACACGAGCATGTTGATTTTTTTAAATGAACAAACATGAACACAAATATTTGTCTAATGAAAAATGAGATGTTAATGTAGTTGACAATGGTGGGTAGTATCGGAAGTTAACCGGCGATGAAGATGATAGACCAGCAACAGAGAACATGTAAATGAGATAAATTAAATTAGTGTTTACCAATAAATGAGATCTTATAACCCATTTGAGGGCTATTAGGGTTTTGGTAAGACCCATAACCCGTGTAAATTATTCTTTGATTATTAAAGGGTTATTTCACAAATAAATGAGATGTTATAACCCGTTTAGGAGTTATCCGGGTTTGATGAGACCCATGACCCGCAAAAATTATTGTTTGATTATGAAAGAGTTTCACAAATATATGAGATGTTATAACCCATTTAAAGACTATCCGGGTTTAGTATGACCCACACCCAAGAATTCGAGTCAAATGCATGAGAAACCTCCATTTAGAAATCAAGCAATCTGGTGGCTCTAGAGAATGGGGGGGGACAATCTGAGAGTGACACATACGATTTCATGGTAGACAATTATATAGATAGTTAGATAGCTTCAAACCCATATGGTAAACTCTTGTCGCATAAACTCACACCACTTTCCTTTTAACTTTTAAACCCTTGCCACAACCAAATTAAAAATAAAAAAATTATAGGGTGTATGTGGGCAGGTGAGCAGGTGATTTTGTAGTTTATGGGTACTTGTGGATAGAAATGAGATAACTGTTTAGGATTGGCTGTGCATGGGTAGTACCCATGAGTGTCCCGTCTCTATTGACTTAAATATATGGTAACTGTTTAAAATTTTAATTAGTTTGAATATTATATTACTAGATTTTGAATCCATGTAATACACGGGTTTGTCAAATATTAAAAATAAATGAGATGAGTAATTTGAAAAAAATGAACAAAATCAAATGTAAAACCATTATATATATATATGTGTGTGTGTGTGTGTAAGTATATATATATACATATATAGGATTGCGATAACGTAAGAATCATTTTAAAATTGAGAACTTTGAGAACCATTTTGAACAAAAAAAACTCTTTTTAAGAAAAAAAATTTATAAAACAAACAAAAACGTGAAAATAAAAAAAGTAAAAAAACCAAAAATTTTAAACTTCACCCCCGTTTCATAAAAAAATTAAAAAAAACATCGGTACAACAAAATTATACATATATTTCTAATACTTAATTTTTTTATTTTATACATGTTATTCTTTATACACATGTGTACAGTTAAGATAAATGATAATATACATATGTGTATATTTCGCCCTGCTTGCGGTGCGCGCATATAATGTATATATGTGTGAACCCTCACGTGGGCAAATGTGAAATTGCACTAATTTTGACGTTATTTACTAATCTCGTGAAAATAACGTTAAAAGTGACGGAAGATTAATCAGGTATCATGTGGTGGTGTTGATAGCCGAAAGACAAGGATACATGCACTAATCGGCGGTTTCCCGATGGTTGAGTGTTATGTGCCTTATGTGTAACATCCTAATTTTTATAATAATAAATAAAAGAGAGTTATGTTTGTTTATAGTATGTTAATATTTAATTAACTTAAATATAATAGAAGAATATGGACTTGGTTAATGAAAGATGAAATAAGGGATGGTTATGGGCCTTAGATTCATGGGCTTAAGAGCGTATAAATACTCCTTAAACCTCCCTAAAACCCTAGAACCCTCATTTCTTATCTTCCTAGCCTCCCTACACACACTAAAACACACATAACCCCTCTCTTGAAATCGGCTAAGGATCCAAGACCAAAACCAAGCCTAAATATTGATAGATCTTAACTATACAAGCAAGATACAAGATTTTTGTTGCATAAAAGCTAACCGTACCCTAAAAACACATAAATGTATGTTTTTTATCCTTAAAGGTTATGTTTTTATGAATGGTTTGCCCTAAAACTTAACCGTAGAGCAAATCGGGTTTAGATGTATCATAAAAATATAAAGTTGATAATAAAAATGTACTAGATGAACACGATGGTATATACGGATCATATGAAACCCTAGATCAAGCTTAACCCAATAAAGGTTCAAGCTTTGTGGATAAACGGACTGGATCTTAAGTCAAAAATGGTTGTGGGAATGGTTAAGGGTTGATATAGTGCCATAATAGGAGTATTAATGTTGTGTTATATAATAATAATGATGATAAATGGAATATATATGGTAGCAGGTCACTCGAATACAAGGTTATGTGACAAACCCAACTCGAATACAATGAGTATTCGAAATGCAAGAAAAGGGTGATGTTGTATTCGAATGCAAAGAGAAAAGGGTTCAATTCGAATTCAAGTTTACAAGATACAAGCCATTCGCATACAACAGGTACTCGAATACACCAAGTATTCGAATATGTATTCGAATACATCATGCATACGCATATATTGTGTATTTGTATACTTACATGTAAGGCCTCGTTACCGGTGCCCTACACTGGACGTTGGATTTACTCTTAAACACAGTTCTAAATATCAGAGTTAATTAAAACATTCGCGAAATATTAAAACGTTCATAAAACATTACATAATAATTCATAAACAGGTCTTAGATAAACATCTTGTCTTTAAATTTAAAACATAATTTAGTAGCATCAAAACATCATGACAAATCTTTAGATGCCAGCCTCTTCAATCTTGCCATGTGTCCTACTCAAACCAGCTGCCTCAACCTGTTAACCTGCGTGCATACTAAAAGTCAGCTACGCTGAGTGAGTTCTAGTTAATCACATAACTTACTTTACATACACATATACATGCCCGAGGTACGCATTACATCCTCAACATGTTCATCATTCTTTCATATACAATCATAACTAACCTTACATTTTAAAGAGCATTCGCCCTACATACCTCGGATATTATTAGGGTCCGGTACCCTCCATCCTCGGATATTATTAGGGTCAGGTCACCCTTCATCCTAGGATATTATTAGGGTCCGGTACCCTCCATCCTCGGATATTATTAGGGTCCGGTCACCCCTTTCTTCCATAACTCCATACCATACCTTTCTATATACATAAGTGTAAGTTCCATACGTACATACATCATTCATTCTTCATCTTACAACCTACATATAACATCAAACCATTACCTGATAGTACACGCAATATCCAAAGATCGTTCATGTACCAACAAGAAATCATTCATACATTTCACATAATACATATAAGGCATACACTTATCGCTTAGGATTAGTGTATTAACAAATCACATCGAGTATGCACACAGCCCCGAAAACATAACAAGGAGTGGGGCTAGAAACTCACCTGAACACGGTTACGTTCGCTGTTAATTGTTATCCCTTTCTTGAGTTGTGAACGGCTAACTGTATAACAATTACACGTATCAATCAACTATCGCTATCTATATTGTGTTTCTAGTTCGATTATAACTCACAACGAACTGGGGTCCGGGGGCAGCGCCCCTGGCAGCTGGGTTCTAGGGACGGTAGCCCCTAGCGGGTTCCAAGGGGCAGAGCCCCTGGCTGGGGTTAAGCTCTCCTGTATTCGCAAGCGGTCATAAATGTAAACAAACTTAACTTAAGCGAACATAATTATCTGATTCGCTATCTGATTCGTTATCTTATTTTATGAGCGGACATAAATGTAAGCGAACTTAACTTAAGCGAACATAACTTAAGAGAACTTATTATTAAGCGAACTTGTATGGGGCGAAGGTATATGTACGCGAACTTGGATTCTGGCGAACTTAACAATCATCGATCTTGTATAGCGATGTTATATATATACACATATGTACTTGAGAGTAGAAATGAGGTAACTGTGTAGGATTGGCCGTGCATGGGTAGTACCCATGAGTTCCCCTTCTCTATTTGCATAAATATTTGGTAATTGTTAAAAATTTTAATTAGTTTGAATATTATATTAATAGCACTACGTGAAAAATGACCTTTGGTCACACGAAAAAAGTGTGACCGTAGGCCTTTAGCCACACACATCTGGTTCAGGTCATGTGTGACCAAAGGTCGCGACATCATAAGTATGATATGGCCACACACAGTTTTTGGTGGCCTTATGTGGTTATAAGTGTGGCTAAAGGGTACCAGCATTAGTTGATGGCCATCAAGAAGCCTCTCTAATAAGTGTGGCTAAACGGTAGAAAATGGCCACATGACTATTTACTAGGTGTGACCATTGCACGTATAGAGCCACATTAATTCATGTTTCAGCCACATGAATTTTATAATAATGTGGCTCTAGGGTTATGGTAAGAGAGCATTGTGACCTATATCGTGTGGCTATAGAAAAGAAATGACCACTTGAATTTAATAATAGTGTGGCTAATTATATCATATAGACACTGGATGTTATATTAAATGTGGCTAAAAATGTTTACTTGCCACTCAAACACTCCTTTGTAGATTATAGTGTGGCTATTGTCTTACCGTTTGTCACACATAATGCTTTTCGTAATGTAAAGTGTGGCTGCTGTCAAAGTTTTCGTCACAAATAGTGATATATTGTGTGGCTAATAATATCATATAGACACTGGAGGTTATTGATAATATGGCTAAAAATGTGAACTTGCCACTCAAACACTCTTTTGTAGTTTGTGGTGTGGCCATTGTCTTACCATTTGTTGGTGCATTTTGTGATCAAATGAGGAAACCCGTTATATATTTATGGTCAAGTGTGTTAGATTCGGTCAAGGTGGTTTTGTGATGAAATTGATCACTTGCTGTTGAGTAGTTGAAGATTGAACCTTATCTTACTAACCGAATGGTTGAGATGATCGATTAGGCACAGGGATGCAGGTCAAAGATCTCGATCGATATAGTTTGGAGGGGCTTACAATGAAGGGGAGATCTGATATGGAAGACGCTGGGTGATTGGTAGATTTGTGAAGCTACAAGACAGTTTCAGACACGGATGGTTGAAGACAGGATTGATGTTGCATGTATATGTGAAGTTCAACCTTGAAGATCACAGTGCAATGTCTGAATATCGAGTCCTACAAGAAGAAGAAAACATAAGATCATCAGTTAAGGGGGTGTCTGTTGGTGCATGTTTTGTAACAAATGATCTTTTGTGTTTGTTAGAATTGAGAGAAACGGTCAAGGGGGAGTCTGTTGGTGAATTTTGTGACCGTTGCTATGCAATTCCGACTAGATGGGGAGAAGCTATGGAGGGAGCCAACTTCGTCATAGGTGAAGTTAGAACAACTTCACGTGTTGGTGAAGTTATGAACAACTTCACCTGGAGGCCCAAGCCCAAGCCCGCGAGTTTGTGTATCTATATATACGTGTGTCATGTTTAGGGTTTGGTGATCTAGAAAAAGTTAGTAGTTAAATTGTTCAATTTTTTAGTTGCATAGAGATAAACAGAAAGAGAGAGTCGTGTGGGCAGACCCGAGGTAGAGCTCACCTCGGGTCGGCCGTGTTTTGTTTTCTCGTTCGGTATGTAATGAGTTTTGATTAATATATAAAGGATCTGCATATTCGTTTATTTCATTCGTGTGTATGTTTTCGTTTTTTTGTGTTCTTCGTCTCCAACACCATAAACGAGTCTAGAAGGATTCTGTACTCCTAGACATCGTGCGGATCTCGTATCGACACCATCGCACCGGGTCTTACACCATTTGTCACACATAATACTTTTGTAATATAAAGTGTGGCTATTATCATACTTTTGGTCACACATAAATAAATGTGGCTAAAGGGTAGCAATGACCACATCAATTTACTGTAAGTGTGACATTTTCTATTATATACTCACATGAATTTATTGTAAGTGTGGCTAATGGTTAATTTTAGCCACACAAAATTTTTTCAATTTTAAGTGTGATTATTGTCTAACCTTTAGTCACACATAATAATTTAAGTGTGCATGTTGTATAAGTTTTGGTCACATATCACTACTAGATAATTGGGTTGTTTCCTACGCTCCTTTCCGTCGGAAACGCGTCAGACATTTCAAAGAATAACTTTATAAATGTAACTAAACACATTAGCATAAATTCAAAACATGTTTTTTCATAAGTTTAACAAGCCCAATAACATAAATTCAAAACGGGTTTACATTACCAAACCTTCACTAATAAGTTAAAAATATAAAATATTTGAAACTACTACTAATTACTACTGACCTCAAACTTTCTCATAAACTCATCAAATTGTTTTTGCCTCCTTTCTTCATTTTGCTTAAGTTCTTTTTCCAATTGTTCTATTCGTTGCATTCGTTCTTCCAACTCGTTTCTTAACTCCCTTTCATTTTCTAGTTCTTTTTCCATTTCGGTTCTAACTTTTTGAACCTAAAATTGTTAAAATATTAGCATCATACCTAGTAAAGGGTTAATGTGAGGTGAAACCTTAAAGCCAAGTAGGGGTGTTTACGGTCCAGTTTTTGCGGTTTTTCGTCAAACCATAACCAAACCGTTGGTAACGGTTTTTGATTCATGTAAACCAAAACCAAACCGTGTAACTTTTAAACCGAACCAAACCAAACCAAACCGTTAACGGTTTGGTTCTAGTTTGGTTTTGATGGACCTGAACCCGAACCGACCTGTTTATATATTACACCCATAAAATCAGTATGTAATTTTCATTTAAATTTTCAGTTATAACCCGAACCAACCCGTTTATGAGTATACCACATGTATATTAAATTATAGTGTTAGCAGTTTTTATGTTACCACATGTATATGAAATTTGAAAAGGTCTATTTCATTTGCTCGCCCCTGGTTGATATGTTATACCTAATTATATAAAAAACGAAAAATGATAAAGATAACTTACAAATGTGTGTTCTAACTTTTCCGTACAAAAATCAAATCCCACAAGGCTATTAATGTCGAGCTCACCCGCCCAATACTTTTTCTTGCTTTCTTTGCTGAGGTGGGTCTCTAAGAATACTTCAATCCACTTAACTATTCGACCATGTTCTTTTTCCTAATAAGTAATGTAATAAATGTTAAAGCACAAACAATTATAATTTTTTACCTAATTTTTTAAGGTTGAATTTACAAATAAAACTAGCTTATCAAGCGGATACGATGCTCATCAAACCCTATTGAACCGCCCGTATGTCGAGATATATTGCCATCACTACCCTCTTTCTTGCAGCTGTCTCTCCTGCTCGCGGACTTCTTTAGCCATTTTTCTGTGTTCCAACCCTATAAAGAGAAAAAATATATGATACATATATAGGGTAAAAAATATAAAAATAAAATCTTGAATCGACGCATAGCACGACGACTATCACGCACAATCACATTAGACATAATGTATACACAAACACAAACTTGAATCGACGACTCGTTGATAATAATAATCAATGTCAACTGTACTAAAAAGCCCTAACATGTATTCACACATCGTATCATGGCAAATCAACCAAACATTCATCATACAACTTAACTTATGATCACTTAGTTCACGAGACAGATTATAGCATGTACAAACTGATTTTATTCACTAAGAAAAGATTAAGTATAAATTCTACGAAATTTATACTCATGTATACAAAACTCACAATAATTCAACCATTACAGATATGTACCAATAGTTCAACAGATTACACAAAAACACTTGTTTAATGGTTCTATCAACTCATTAATCCAAATTGTGCAAGACCAATTGGGTTGTCTTCAAAACTCATAATACTAATTTTCTGAACTGGAACCAACCCGTTTGATTTTTTCATTAGGAAGTTATGGTGTCGGAAAGACAAACCAGAATATAATATAACTCCTCATATCAGCTTTGAACAGTGTTTTTGTAAAATCATAAAAACTATTCAAAACTCATCCAAAAATTACAAACTTTAATTTTTTGGAAACTAGACTCATAGTACGATATTATAGAATCAACAATCGTTCAATAATCATCGTTTAACATCAAGTTACATACCAATAAATAAACAAAAACGAATCTGTCAGCAAACTGTTGTCATCAAAACTCAAACCCTAACATATTTATGACATCTCTAGGGTTCTAATTCATCAATTAACCTTTTAGCGATGAAAGAAGATGTACTAAGCTTCAATTATAAGTGAAATACATGTTGGTGCATGATGTCAGTAGTTCAGTATCTAGTGTCTGTAATTGTGTTAGTTGGATTTGTATTAATGTTTTGTTAACTTGTTTCACAAGTTCGCCTCTTATAAGCGAACTTGTGGAACAGGCGAAGTTATCAACAACTTCGCCTAACATGTTAGGCGAAGTTGTCGATAACCATAAAAGCTTATCACGTGTTATTAGTTGCAATACAATGTGTTCTTTGTTTATTGTAACGTGTGTTTGCTTGTGTTTAACGTATATCGATTCTACACTCGTATCGTCTTACGTAGGGATTCCGCACCTACGTAGAACGAGATATTTCCGTGTAGATCCGGCTGGGAACCTACAATACATACCTTTTTAGCGATGAAAGAAGGTGTACTAAGCTTCAATTACAAGAAATAACACTTAAAATTGAAAATCCCCAAACTTGGTTCTTAGGGTTCTTCACACTCAACAAGAATCTGGCAAAAATCGAGATAGAATTGATGGAAACCGACTCCACATGTGAATTCCTCTCACAAAAATACTAAGATTAGAGCCCGGAATCTAATGATTTGGTTAAGAATTGAGTGAGTTAGAGAATTAAGGATGAAGGATTATGGTGGGTGTAGAGAGGTGACGAAGAATAAGAATAAGAAGGAATGAAGAAAAAGAAAAAAAAGTAGGTTAAATATGTGGTCAAATTAGATTTAAAAATGGGAGGGTAATTCAAAATTTTTTGAAAAAAAGAAGGGGGAATTTAATTTGAAATTTTGAGGGAAGTGAAATTAATAGAAACTAAATATATATATATATATATATATATATATATATATATATATATATGTATATATAAACTAATTAAACCTTAAATAATATAAGAAATTGTATCTTAAATATAAAAACATATAAAACAAATACAAGTGATATTTATAGTTACTCTAAAAGAGTTGTATAAGAGTGTAGTAATCATTATTAATGCCCAATAAACCATACGTTCATTAGTGGGTCATACTAGTTCTTGATCGGTGTTAGTGTCCCATTATAGCATTTATCTTGTCACGGTTGCTCTAAAAGAGTTGTATAGGAGTGTCGTTCGTCATGGTTAGGTGTTAACGCCTGAAACACACCATACTTTTGTCAATAGGCCTTATTTGGCAATCATTAGTCATAGTTAGATGTTAGTGTCCCTTGGTTAGTCATAGTTGCTTTAAGAAGTTTGTATAGGACTATCATTAGTCATAGTTAGATGTTAACGCCCAAAACATGTCATACATTCATCAATGGGCCTTGATTGGTATTAGTGGCCATTATAGCATCTATCATGTCCCCGTTGCTACAAGAGGGTTGTATATGAGTGTAGTGAGCCATAGGCATGTGTCAACGCCCAATAACATGTCATACTTTTATTAATGGGCCATATTGGGCCTTGATTGTTGTTAATGGCCAGTATAGTCTCTATCATGTCATAGTTACGTTAACAGGTTGCATAGGAGTGTAGTGAGTCATAGTTGGCCGTCATACTTTGCATTAATGGGCCGTCTTGGGCCTTGATTGTTGTTAGTGACCCATTGTAGTCTCTATCATATCATAGTTTCTCTAAAATGGTTGAATATGAGTTTAGCGAGTCATAGTTTGGTTAACGCCCAATAATATGTCATACTTTCATCAATGGGCCACCTTAATTGGTGTTTGTGGCCCATTATAGCCTTTATCACATCATAGTTGCTCTAAGAAGGTTGTATAGGAATGTCATTAGCCACTGTTAGATGTTAATGGCCGATAACATGTGATACTTTCATCAATAGGTCGTATTGGGCCTTGTTGGTGTTAGTGGCCCATTATAGCCTTTTTCATGTCATAGTCGCTTTAATGGGCCATATTAGGGCTTGAAATCTCTTAGTGGCCTATTATGGTATGTGATATGTAACATTAGATATTTAAGGGTTATATCGTGTTATAAAGAGTCATATTAGACCATAATAGACAAAAACAAGTCATACATGTCCTAATGGACCATATTGGGCCTTGAAATCTATAATGGCCCATTATGCATATACTTTTAAATTGTGTCTTAAGAGGTACAACCCGCCTAACCCGTAGATATACATTAAACATAGGGGTGGCAAATGGGTTGGGTTGGGTCGAAACGGTTAACATCCCGAAATTTCCAATAATAATATTTTATATATTATTTCTTATGATGGGCAAATTTAATTGAGTTGATAATTATATAATAAAATAAAAAATATGGAAAGATAAGTAGGCTAATTAGATGGAGTTAATTATGGACCTAAAAGAAAAGATGGTCTTAGGTCCATGGGCTTAAGGGAGTATAAATACCCCCTTAAACCCTAATCCTTTCCATTTCCATCCATTTTATCCATATTATTCTCTCTACACCGTAAAACACACTCTTAAGCCAAATACACCTCCCATAGCCGCCGGCCATCATCCGAACCCCAAAACCAACCGAATACCGATAGACATTGGTTACTCAAGCTAGATACAAGTTAAAGGTTGATAAACAAGTCAAACCGTAGCCTAGAAACGTCAAAAGGTACGTTCTTTACGCATAAAAATTACGTTTTTATGAATGGATGGCCATGAAACTTAAACATAGAATAGATCGGGTCTAAATAAATCATAAAGTTGCAAACTTGATTATTAATATGGACTTGGCAACTTATGATTAAATACGGTTCATGAAGGAAAACCTAGATCTAGTAAAGAACATTTTATAGTTAAAGGTTTGAGCATTATGCTAAAAACGAACTAGATTTTGATGATGAAATGTTAGAAAATGTAAAACGGTTAAGGATCCTGAGAAATAGGAAGTTATTAACGGTAGTATAGCCTAAAATGGGATTTAAAGAATGAAAATATGGGTTGTAAGCATCAGACAAAGGTTCTCGGTGACCAGAGCCTCCGTATGGGGTTCTGGGTCAACGAGAGGACTCGGTCAATAGAGTTCTCTGCCAACGAGAGTTCTCGGTGACCAGGGTTCTCGGCAACCAAGGGATTTCGGTCAACGCAAGGTTCTCAGTCAACACGAGTTATCTGCGGAGAGTACTCGGCCACATGGACTTGTTGAGGTCTGTGGGCCTGAACCCAATTGGGCCCAGATGCTTAAGGGAACAGTTGGACTGCCTTGGCCAATACTAAGCCTATATCCAATCTAAAACAAAACTATCCCATTCTCTAAAGTTAAATAACAAGCCCAACTTAGAAAATACGTCGCGTAACTAAAATACCAACCTTATCCTTTATACGGTTAATTAACAAATACATATATATGTATTTATATATATAACAGTTAGCCGTGCATAATTAAGGAAGGTGATAACGATTAACGGCGAACACAACATGATCCAGATGAGTTTCTAGCCCCATTCCTTGTTATGTTTTCGGGGTTGTGTGCATACTCGATGTGATTAGTTAATACACTTACCTTAAGTGGTAAGTGTATGCCTATTATGTAATATGTAAAGATTATAAATGAATGCTTGACGGTACGTGAATGATCTTCGGATATTGCATGTACGGTTAGGAGATGGTTTGAAGGTGTGATTGTTTATACGTATTGTTGTATATATGGTGTATGTGTGTAATAGATTAATGAGTATGGAAGGAAGTATATAAAATTTATATAAAGGAATGGAAAGTATGATATGAATGAATTGACGGTAAAGGATAGCAGACACTAATAATATATGTGAAGGAGGGTGGCAGACACTAATAATATCTATGAAGGAGGGTGGCAGACACTAATAATATCTGTAAAGAAGCGTGGCAGACCCTAATAATATCTGTGAAGGAGGGTGGCAGACCCTAATAATATCTGTGAGGTTATAGAGCGAGAGGCTCTTTGAGGGTGGCAGACCCTAATAATATCTATGAGGTTATAGGGAGAATGGCTCTTTAAAACGTATGATTATGTATGTAAAGAAATATAAAGTATGAAGTATGAAAGAAAGAAAGTAG
This sequence comes from Bidens hawaiensis, assembly GCF_021521415.1. NCBI lineage: Eukaryota > Viridiplantae > Streptophyta > Magnoliopsida > Asterales > Asteraceae > Bidens > Bidens hawaiensis. Next base: position 15,827 of record NW_027498143.1, read on the forward strand.
GAAAGAAAGAATGAAAGTATATGTACTTATGTATGTATGAAATAAAGTTAAGAAGGTTAAGTATGTAATGTAAGAAGGTATTGTATGTTATGTGATTAACTAGAACTCACTCAGCGTAGCTGACTTTTAGTATGCACGCAGGTGAATAGATTGAGACAGTTAGCTTGAGGGAGACACATGGCAGAGTTGGACGAGGCTGGCATATGAAGATTTTGCTATGATGTTTTGTTGCTATATTTTACATTATGTTTTAAAAGACAAGATTTTGGATGATTGTAATGAATGGTTTAAGTTTTATTTCTTCCGCGAAATGTTTTAATTAACTCTGATATAATGAACCGCGTTTATGAGTAAATCCAACGTCTGAATGTGTGGCAACGGTAACGGGGCCTTACAAGTTGGTATCAGAGCAAAGTTTGAGAGATTTAAGCATCCTACATGCCTAGACTTGAACAGATAATGGGATTTATGTAAGAAAAGAAAAGAAAAGAAGATGCTAATTCAAGAATGCCTTGTGTCACTCAAGCAAGTTCAGTAAAGATAAAGTGTATGGTTGGATAATGAATGTTAATGTTAGCTTAATTGTCAAAGAAAGGATATGTGAACGCTAGGGATAGGATTAATTGATTGCTTGATTTGATTAACTGTTTGAGATTAGAACTAGCACAAATAGACTAATAAGAGGAAGTGTATAGGACACGGAAAGTAACGTGATCAGCTAATCACAACTGGCCACTGTTATTACCTATCAGCCTTACTATCCTTGTACTAAATAGTTCCTTGAGTGATGAAGTTTGTGTTTTCCCTTTTAGAATACGATGGCTGGAACGAGAGGAAATGTGGGAGCTGGAGGCCGCACTGGGCGTCGTGGCAGACTCGTCGTATCCAACGACCTTTGGTCGAAACCGCTTCCAACACCGGAGATGAAGGAAGCACACCTGGAGGAAACCCGAACAATAACGAAGGGGTTCAACTGGATCCCGCAATTCAAGCAGCCATTGTTCAAGCTGTAGCCACTGCGGTGAAGAATATGACTCCTGGAGGGTCTGCTAGAAACCGTGAAAGAACTGCTGAAGGGGCGGGTGGTGATGGTGGTAGAGATGGGGAAGGAGAGAGGGAGGCCTCGAGTGGGGTTAAGTCTATGAAAGCAGATGACAGGAAAAAAGGCCGAGGTGGGTGCAAATATAAGTCTGTCAAGGGATGTGACCCGCCGAAGCTGCCAGGTTTGGGAGACGCAATTGCTACTCTCCAATGGGTAACCACTATGGACAAGATTATCCGCATTAGCAAGTGCCGTCCCGACCAAGATGTCGGTTATGCCACCCAATCGTTTGGTGATGAGGCGATGTATTGGTGGGAATCGATTGAGCAGAGGAAGAGTCCGGAGGAGATTAAGGCTATGAAGTGGGAGGATCTGAAAGAGTTGGTGATGAAAAGGTTTTGTGCTGACGCCGAGGTTGAGAGGGCGGAGATGAAGTTTCTAAACTTGAAAGCTGGAACGATGACACATCGTGAGTACACCTCCGAGTTCAACCGAATGTCTAGGTTGGTACCCGATATGGTCAACACTGAGGCTTAGAGAATCAAGTGCTATGTAAGGAGATTGCCACAGAAAGTTCGCATACTAGCCAAGGCGAATAAACCTGCTACCTTTGACTCTGTTCTCGAACTCGCAGAGATGGTTTATGAGGACCTGGCTACGGACAATGTTGTTGTGGTGGAGGAGAAGAAAGATAAGAAGTGGGTCACTCCTGTTAAACGGCCTGGTACTTAGTTGTGGAACTCCAAGGATAAGAAACAGAAGGTTTGGGAAAGGAAGTCGTGTAAGACATGTGGTAACATGCACGATGGTGAGTGCAAGTGGGGTACTGGTTCTGATGTGTGCCATAATTGTGGGAAACCTCATGGAGGAGAGTGCAGGCTAGGGTAAAATGCCTGTTACAAGTGTTGGAAGGTGGGGGCATTACGCTCATGAATGCAACGCCAAACCCACATGTTACAAATGCGGAAAGAAGGGTCATATGGCCAGAGAATGTACTGAAGCTGGTGGTGGTGGAAAGAAATATGTTGAACCTTCAAAGCCAAAGACCAGAGCCTACATGCTGACTCAGGAGCAAGCCAAGTAAATTCCGGATGTTGTGACATGTACGTTTTTAGTAAACGGTATTTCTGCTTCAGTATTATTTGATTCGGGTGCGAATAGAAGTTTCGTAGCTACACCATTTACTAAATTACCTAAAATGAAATGTGGCCGAGTGTCTGAAACTTTTATAGTAGAAACCGCCAGTGACACTTCGCTTAAAATAATAAAAATAGTTAAAGACTGTAAGATAGAGTTAGAGGGACATGATTTCCCTGTTACCATAGTCGCCGACCATCATCCGAACCCCAAAACCAACCGAATACCGATATACATTGGTTACTCAATCTAGATACAAGATAAAGGTTGATAAACAAGTCAAACCGTAGCCTAGAAACGTCAAAAGTTACGTTCTTTACGCATAAAGATTACGTTTTTATGAACGGATGGCCATGAAACTTAAACATAGAGTAGATCGGGTCTAGATAAATCATAAAGTGGCAAACTTGATGATTAATATGGACTTGGCAACTTATGATTAAATATGGTTCATGAAGGAAACCCTAGATCTAGTAAAGAACGCTTTATGGTTAAAGGTTCGAGCTTTATGCTAAAAACGAACTAGATTTTGATGATGAAATGTTCGCAAATGTAAAACGGTTAAGGAGCCTGAGAAATAGGAAGTTATTAACGGTAGTATAGCCTAAAATGGGATTTAAAGAATAAAAATATGGGCTGTAAGCAGCAGACAACGGTTCTCAGTGACCCGAGCCTCCGTCTGGGGTTCTCGGTCAACGTGAGGACTCAGTCAATAGAGTTCTCGGTCAACGAGAGTTCTCGGTGATGAGAGTTCTCGATGACCAGGGTTCTCGGCAACCAAGGGATTTCGGTCAACGCAAGCGTTCTCGGTCAAAACAAGGTTCTCGGTCAACACGAGTTCTCTGCCAATAGTTCTTGGGCACTTGGACTTGCTGAGGTCTGTGGGCATGAACCCAATTGGGCCTAGATGCCTAAGGGAACAGTTGGACTGACTTGGCCAATACTAAGCCCATATCCAATCTAAAACAAAAATAGCCCCTTCTTTAAATTTAAATAACAAGCCCCATTTAGAAAATACGCCGGGTAACTAAAATACCAACCTTATCAATTATACGGTTAATTAACATATATATATATATATATAACAGTTAGCCGTGCACAATTAAGGATGGGGATAACGATTAACGGCGAACGCAACAGGATCCAGGTGAATTTCTAGCCCCATTCCTTGTTATGTTTTCGGGGTTGTGTGGATAATCGATGTGATTAGTTAATACACTTACCTTAAGTGGTAAGTGTATGCCTATTATGTTATAGGTAAAGATTATTAATGAATGCTTGATGGTACATGAACGATCTTCGGATATTGCAAGTACAATTAGGAGATGGTTTAAAGGTGTGATTGTTTATACGTATATGTTGTATTTATGGTGTATGTGTGTTATAGATTAACGAGTATGGAAGGAAGTATATAAAATTTATATAAAGGAAAAGAACGTATGATATGAATGAATTGACGGTAAAGGGTGGCAGACCCTTATAATATCTGCGAATGAGGGTGACATACCCTAATAATATCTATGAAGGAGGGTGGCAAACCCTAATAATATCTGTGAAGGAGGGTGGCAGACCCTAATAATATCTGTGAGGTTATAGGGCGAGAGGCTCTTTGAGGGTGGCAGACCCTAATAATATCTATGAGGTTATAGGGAGAATGGCTCTTTAAAACGTATGATTATGTATGTAAAGAAATATAAAGTATGAAGTATGAAAGAAGACTCGAACCCAATTCTTTCCGCGACCCCCTAGAGAGCAAACTTTTCTCTTCTATTTTCTACGAGAATTGATGCTTCGCTACTTTTCTACTATACAGCTACGCTACGATCTTTCTTCTCTTATGAAATTTCTGGCGATACTCTAACCGCTGAGTCAAGTAGGTCAAGCTGAGTCAAGTCAGAGAAAATAGACCCCTAGAAGTAGAAGAGAAAGCCGCGCAACCAAAGTTCCCCTTACTATACAAGGGGGGCGGAGCGCTAAGAAAGAGAAAGCGTTATCACTATACGAAATAAAGCAGCGGCTAGCACACTAAGCTAAGATCAACCACTTGGAGAACGCGGAGCCTTTCTTTCTCGGTCGTCTGTCTTAATAAGTTAAGCGGATTCCAATTCATGTGGTCGTTCTCTGTTGCATTGGTGTTTTCACTCCCCACTCTCCACCCTAACAAATGTTTCCACTATATCTCAGGAGTAGGCAAAGGAAGTACGGCGAGTCCGAGTAGGAAAAAATGAACTAAGAATTAGGGCATAGAACAATGGATCAATTCATTCAACAAGATCCGTTCGAATTAGACCAGGATGAATGGGATTGGTTTGACCTCTCGCTCGGAATTAACCCGCCGCCGACAGATGTTCCATGCCATGTTTCGTGAACAGCTATGCCCGAGAATGAATGAATTGTGATATAACGCCGAGTAAGTCATTTTCATACCTGTTATCATAAAAAATAGATATAAAAAGTGATTAAACTACACTCAAATAACAATAACATACAAAAAATATTATTAAAAACGTTAATTTTCTAATGTTCATTCAAGTTCTTAAATAATTTAAGAGTTCTGTAATGATACTCATCCTATATATATATACATATTTACCCATACATACACGAAACTTAACGAGATTAATTGACAATAACATGAATTAGAAGTGTCGGTTAACAAAAGAAATATGTATTTGATATTTATTATTAATCATAATTAATTAATGAATCATTTAAAACTAACAAAAACAAATAATAAAAATAAAGATCAAAACCCCCATAGCCGGGACTCAAACCCACGCCATTGGCCGGCTCTAGAGGATCACACACACACCCCATGTAACCAACTGGACTGAGTTGTCTAGTTGTAATAAACTGCAAACAAACATTTATATACATAGTACAATTTCCCCCCCAAATTGTTATAAACCCTAATTACCCAAACCGATCATCTAGTTAAAGATTCATGAATTAATGTTAGGGTTATTGAATTACAAGTGAAAACAACCATAATTCATCTCCTAATTACCTGATATGATGACGTATGTTGGTTTAATTGCTCCATACATCCGCCGTCATAAACGAGTTCAAGAACACCATTATAACAGCAGTGATAACGAAATTAAATAGAGGGGTATTGAGGGCGAGGGTGAGGCGATGCTAAATGTGGGTTTAATTGAGATAATATGAACCCTAGCTCGAATATTGTTATATGATATAGACGGGTTCTTGCGAGTTGACAACCAGATTGGTTTTGATCCTATTTTCCTATATTAAGTGTCGGTGAAAGATATATAATACGTAATTAACGATTTTGCGAGATTCATTATGAGTATAACCCAAAGAAGTAGCTACAGGAAAACTAAACGGGTCTTCGGATTGGGTAAAAACGGGTTTGGGTTGGATTATGGGTAAAATGGTTAAGATATCCATATTTTGCAAACTGGTCCCTCTAGATTATGCGTGGAAGCAATAATAGAATAAAGTTTAGAGTATGTTTTGAATATAACTCAAAGTTATTTATATATATAATAAAATATAATAAGCAACTATTAGTAAAATAATATTAACGCGAATAACGCGATATTTCTTGGTAAAATTTCGCGAATATAAAAGCAGGTTGGGTAACGGATATAAAATATTAGTTTGAAAACCCGAGTTGTTACACTAATCCGACGGATCAGTTTTTGTTTACATCGGATCAGTTATTTCAAAACCATGACTAAATTTGAAAAATGTTAGTCAAAAATGACTACTTAAAGAATTTTCTCTTTAAGTAGATCTAGGTTTCACACTCCTTCTCATTCATAACACTTTTTAGTAGGGGATATTTAGGTGAATTTATAAAACCTGCTTATTTGATTTTTAAAAAACAAAGACGTTTTTGAGAGCTTCAATATGAAGCTTTTAAATTAATTTTGTCAAATACATTTTGCTTTTCAAAATTTAAATAAGCAAATAGAGAAGTTTAACAAGCTCACTCAAACACCCCCTTAATTAAAATATAGTATAAAATGATTTTTATTTTCGGGGGATTGGAATAATATTAAACACCGATTTATATCAGCGTTGTAAAATTCGGATTCCAAGACGATTCCAAGGTACTCGGGCATCAACCTTGTCAGCTTTTCCCAACTCGGTCACCATTACTCGTCAATGTTCAACTCGGTCAAAAGTCGGAGTATTCGGGATTACTCGGCCTCCAAGGTCAACTCGGCCACCAATTTTTATTTTTATTTTTTTTAGTAAAAAATTAAAAATAACAACAAAACATGAATTTTATGAATTATCTCTTTTTAAGTAAAAAATTAAAAATAAGTCGAGTAGTCAAGTACTCCGTACAAGAGAGTCGGCCGCCACCAAATAAGTTTTACAACACTGATTTAAATAAATATGTAGGGTGAGAGTGGGTAGTTGTATAATGGAACCAATCGACCAAGCAAATGAAATATATAACCTTATATGTTATGACATAACGATTGGAAACCAAAAACATGCATATAATTTAGTAATTTACTATTTCCTTCAACCAAACAACCAAACCCTTTAATTTTAATCATCATAATCATCATACATACTCATATACGATGTTGTAGCTGCAACAGCCTAGAGTAAGCCCCATCGGGTCGGCTCACTAGCTCACCATGGCTACCCTGTTCCACGATCCGCCCATCTTGGACCACACCGATACTATCAACCCTTCGGATGGTCGATAATCGGTGCGCCACTAGGACCGTGGTTCGACCCCTCATTAGCCTTTCAAGTGCCTCTTGAAGCACACACTCCGATTCAGCATCTAGCGCGCTAGTTGCTTCATCTAATAATAATATTGTCGGGTTTTTCAAAACCGCTCGTGCTATCGCAATTCTTTGCTTTTGTCCACCCGAGAGTTGAACCCCTCGTTCCCCGACCGGGGTTTTATATCCTTCTGGCAAGCCACTAACAAATGTATGCACGTTTGCCGCCGTTGCAGCGGCAATAATCTCCGCCTCAGTCGCCCCGTCTTTCCCATACGCAATGTTTTCCATAATGCTCGTAGCGAAGAGCGCGGGTTCTTGTTGGACCAAACCGATTTTCAACCGAAGCAACTTTAGATTCAACCGTCTAATATCTTTCCCATCAATCATAACTTTCCCAGCCGTCGGGTCATAAAACCGCTCAATTAACGCGATAACCGAGCTTTTGCCAGAGCCACTGGCTCCAACCAGAGCCTGGCTCTGGCCAGCCCGTATTCTAAGACAAAATTCTTTGAACACGGGCACATCAGGTCTTGACGGGTATGAAAAGTCAACCCTACGAAGCTCGATCTCGCCCCGGACGGTTTCAACCGGGTCGGCATCTCGATCATCCGGGTCAATCCGCGTTGACCGGTCAAGGATCGAGAAGACCGACCCGATGGCGTCCCCGCCCCGAATAATTTCCGGGGCGAGGCTAACGGTTTCCGCAACCGAGTTGGCCGTAATGACTAAAACTATAAACACTTTGATGACTTTGGAGAAAGTTGAGAGGCCTTTGGTAACAAGGTGTGCACCGTACCATAGGATTAAGGCTTCGGACGCGTATAGGGTTAGTTGGGAGATGCCGAAGAGTATGCCGGAAAGTTGACTCCGGCGAAGGCTTTGACTTTGGGGGAGACGGAGTTGATCGGAGAAGAGTGAGAGGATTTTGTCTTGGGCGTTGAAGGCTGCCACGGTTCGGATGTTGCATACTCCTTCTCCGGCGATCATGCTGGTTTTCGCGTGTGCTTTCGCGGTGTCTCCGGCGAAACCTTTGAGAGAAAGTTGCTGTTAAATAAAAAAAATGATCATGTTATTATTTTCATGCAATGGTAAATAATATGAATCATTCAATTTGGTTAATAAATTGCAGTTGTTTTGAGGAATCATATACGAAATGAATTTTGAGACGACCTTAATGATATAATTTAGTAGGTATTTAGGTTTGAGATTGATTATAGAAAATAAGTATGTTGGAGACATAGGTATAAAGTGATATTTGGCATGTAACATAAAATTCATCTCATGCATACACGATAATCAAAACTGAATTGTTATATAATTTTAATGTAGTTTTTGTTGCTAACAACTTTGAACTTATTAAGAATATACATATAATTGTTAGAAGTGAAGTTGAGTATACATTCGATATTTCATGTTACTTTTTCAGGCCAGTTTAAAATCGAGCTCCATGTAACTGTATCATAAATGGGTGTAGCGATAGTCACGACTTGCAAAGTCTCCTGGTAACGAGTAACGGGTATAAAAACTAGTTTACTATTAAATATAAGACTGGAAATATAAAACCTTATATTGGACCATTAGAAGATTGTATAAGGATGTTATATATGTGTGTCATCACCCTTTTCCAAGTTGTGATACACCCATCATGCGAGTTGTAAATGCATGGTGTTTGAATAGCTCAAAATGTGTGAATAACAAAAGCCTAGTAAAAAATTGAAAATGACATAACAACCCTTGCTGGTTTTGAAAGTGGCGAATGGTTAAAAGTTACTATTGATTTTGGTGTCACTCTCGCTCTCATGGTCTGGGCTGGGGCCATGGGTAGGTGAGAAAACGACACAGATATATATATATATATATCTAATATTCACTCCTACGTACTGTCACACAAGAAAGAAGTGGAGTATTCAAACCCAATCACCTTGACAACACACTCTCCCTTGGAGTGTGAATGCATGACCAAACAACAAAATAAACCAAACAGCTTGGGACACTAAATAATGGTTCTCAGTTCTGACAACCCAACCCAACCCAACCCAACCCAACCCAACCCAACCCAAATGGAAGAGTGAAAGTAGTTGACTGTGGAAACCACCACATAGAGATCGCATCTTTCACAGGCTAAATAAGTACTCACACCCATCACTGTCTCGTGTCTTGTTCATTATGTTAAAGTTTGTATTATTTTCTCCAAATCAGTTCTGGTTCTTATATACTTTATAGAAGTAAGAGAATATATTATATATACAAGCCAAGTCAGTGGGTATGGTGCGAGTAAACCGGAAGCACATGCACGATCCCGGGTATCCACAATTTAAATTGATACACGGTGGTCTTTAAAATATTTTAAAACTAACAATACGTTGAGAGATGTAATGTATTTGATGAGAGGGTGATTTAATAGTTAGCATTCAGTGAAACATGGTAGAAAAGTCTCCAATTTTTAGAAAGGTATAACTTGTGATACGAGTAGAATTATTGAAACCCATAATATCAAGACCCGAATTCCACCAGTTTGGTTCTCGATAAAGATTTTTCTCCAAATCTTGCAATCCTTATTTGGCCTCAGCGTGTTTTTTTTCACCGACTAGCATAATATAGGTTCGTATTTTTTAGTCTTAATTTCAGTATTTTCTGAGTTGATTTGTAAAATACAATAGTTTGGCATCTTATGTAACCCTTTGAGACAAATTTATCTACTTTTATTTGAGAATTATCTCTATGTTTCGTTATTTCTTGCTTCGCTCTCTGGTAGTTGGGTATGCATATACCCAAAATTGATGCTCTTTCTAAATGTAACAATATATAAATAATATTGTAACTGGTGGTGAAAATGTATTTACCTGAGCAAAATGGGCCAGGACAAGAAGGGGGAAAGTGACAAGAATGAGAAGTGAGACCCTCCATTCCACAATGAAAGCAACCACAAATGAAGTCAGAAGAGATGTCATATTCTGTAATATAACAGATATCCGCTCGGCTATAGCTGATTTCACATCTGCAGCGTCTGTTGCTAGACGGGCTGCAACTAGACTAGAGTTATGCTCCTCTTCATCAAACCATCCAACTTCGTTCCTCAAAATCGCTACAAAACATCACAATTTATTTTTAAAACTAATAAAAGTCCAAGACGATGAGGGTAATTTGGTCATTTCACACAGTTGTATACCTGAAAGCATCATCCTCCTTACTCTTGTAGTTAGGTTCTCTCCCATAATACTAAAGAAGTAATGCTGGATTAAGTACGCGACGACCGCATACAAACCCGCTCCAACATAAATGAAAACATACTCTTTGGTCTTTCTCTCCATTTTAGCAGGGTTATTGAAGTAAAACACTTCAATCATATTACTCATCACAATGGCAAAAGTTGGACCGATGAATCCAGACAGAATCGATCCAATGGCTCCCATTAACGAATAAGGCCACTCGGGAGCGTTCATTTTCAAAAGACGAAAGAAATACCCGCTCGGAGCTGGATTTTTTCTATCAGTTTCAGCATTCGATATCATTTCAATACGCCCATCTGCACCGGTACTATACTGATAACTTAAATTCCTCAAGCTTCCAGATCTTAAACTAAGAGATTTTGTAGACAACGAGTTGCTCAAACGTGATGATCGCGTCCGGTGAGTTGACGGGTTAGAAAAGTCCCGGTTTCCCGCCATTTCTTGAAACCTGATTAACGAAGCGTACGCTGCCGGTTTTGAAATCAGTTCTTCGTGTGTACCCGCTTCAATAATCTGTCCTTGTTGAATAACCGCTATCGAGTCAGCGTTTCTTATGGTGGACAACCGATGTGCAACCACAACGGTTGTCCTTCCGACCATTAACCGATCAAGGGCTTCCTGAACAATACTCTCAGAGCCCGAATCAAGGGCACTGGTGGCCTCGTCAAGGAGGAGGATTTTCGGGTTTTTCAACATTGCTCTAGCGATTGCGATTCTTTGTTTTTGACCACCGGATAACTGAACCCCGCGCTCACCCACCTGCGTGTTGTAGTCATTAGGAAGCAAGGTAATGAAGCTGTGAGCATTGGCAGCAGAGGCTGCAGCTTCAACTTCAGCTGTAGTTGCATCTGGTTTTCCATAAAGTATGTTTTCGAGAATCGTGGTGGCAAAGAGTGCTGGTTCTTGGTTCACTAAACCAATTTGATCGCGCAACCATTTTAATTGCAGTGTCTTTATATCCACATTGTCTAGCAATATTTGCCCTGCATAAGTTCATAACAATTATGTTTTGAGAGAGATTAGGGGTAGCGAACATATCAGACAAGATAAGAGAGTGGAGTTTGAGATGTTTTGGACATGTGAAGAGAAGACAGACGACGAATCCTGTTAGATCCGTAGAAAGCATTACTATAGAGGGGGGGAGGGGTAGAGGACGGCCTAAATTGACTTGGGATGAGAGGATTAGACATGATCTGATAGACCTAAACCTCTCAGAGGACATGGTTGAGGATAGGAATTCTTGGAGAAGTAGAATTAAAGTTAACGATTTTTAGAGAGAAATGAACACTTTAGGGCGTCTATTAACCTTATTCTGGTCACACACAATAATGGTATTTTCTTCCCATATATATAGTATTATTATTATTATTACTACTATTACTACTACTACTACTATTATTATTTTTTATTATTATTACTATTTACTGTTGAACTTTGATTTCCTTATATTGCCCCATACATATTAGAGCTGAGGGTCTCTCTGGAAGCCACCTCTTTATCCACTTGGATAGAGGTACGGTGTGCCTACATCCCACCCTCCCCAGACCCTACTTATAGCTTTGCTGTTGGTGGGATTTCACTGGGTATGATTGATTGATTGAAGTTCATAACAATTAACACCCTAAGTCCATAACAACATTTTAAAAAATAATAAAATTTGAGTAATTACTTACCTTGATTCGGGTCGTAAAACCTTTCTATCAGAGAAACAACAGTGCTTTTACCTGACCCGCTAGCACCAACAACCGCAACTGTCTTTCCAGCAGGGAAGAAAATAGAGAAATTTCTAAATATAAAAACATCTGGCCTTGAAGGGTAACTGAAAGATACATCCTTGAACTCAATATTGCCGTTGACCTCGGTCAAACACTTCCCATCTGTAGAATCTTGAACTATAGTTGGTTTTTGATTAATAATTTCCATTAACTTATATCCAGCAGCTTTGCCTTTGCTAAATGCACCAAGATTTGAAAAAGACTGACCCAAACTCCTGTTATAAATAATGATCCACTCGTATTGATCAAACTTTTAATTGAATAAACGATTAATTGGGTTTGTGAATTTAAATAAGCTGAAAAAGGCTTACATGCCACCAACAATGGCGGAGAAAATGGCGGTAAATGCTTTCCCGCCATCTGTTTGACCGTTTCTGATAAACACACCAGCATACCAGAACACAAGTGCCCATGACATGCATGCAATTCCATATGTACATCCCAGTCCCAGACCCTTAGCCATCCCGGCCTTGTACCCGAGCTTAAGCGTGTGCTGTATTGCATCTGAATACAAGTCCAACGCCTTTGTCTCACCCACATACGAGTACACGGTTCTTACTTGTGCAATAGCCTATTAAATTTTTAAAAATAATTATCTTTAGCTTGCAGTAATAAAATGACTAAATGAGTCATATTATTTTTACCATGTACATGTATATCAGTATATGATAATATTAATAGTTGATTAATACCACACTAAGGAAACACAAGAGATGTAAAGTGAAAGGGTAAAACTAAAGTAACATATGTAACGCATGCTGTATAGTATATGATCACAAAATCTTTAATACTACTTTAGTAGCATTGGTGACCATAAAGTAAATGATTAATTATTCAACATAGACAAAGTTAAGTGGATACCATATATGAAGTTTGTGTATTATGACATTATTTTCTCATTAATAAAATTTGCCACAGTATCGCCTTGTTTTTAGTTTTTACATGATAAATAACATGTCACCTGTTCGGCAATGATGCCAGCATTGGCATAGGATTCGCGGCTCTTTGAAGTGAGGCCGGTAAGAGTGTATGCATATAAGCCACCAGCAAAGGCGATTCCCGGTATAATTGCAATACTCAGGAGAGCTAGCCTCCATGCGGACACAAAACCGACCACCAATCCAGCCAAAAATGTGGAGAGATAATGGATGAAGTTTCCCACCTAAGATGAAGCATAATCAAAGTAAATCTTCATTTCTATGGAGATCAATGATTTGAAGTTAATTAATTTAACAAAATTAACTTGGTTAAAGATGCATAAAAGTAATCAAATAACAAAATTGTCTCAAATTGATAAAAAGGGAGCAGGTGTAATAAAAGTAAAAGATACAACAAAAGCTTTTGGTTTACCAACAGACAATCTTCTTGTACAAGGAAAAAATAAAACTAAAGTAGGGGTGTAAATAATAATAATAATAATAATATTAGAATAAATAACTAAAAACTACTGTACACTATGTTATATATAAAAACTTATATTCATAAATAAATATAAAAACAAAGTGATAATATAATTAATAAATAATAAGCAAATCGAGTCATGCCGAGTTTGAACTCGTCTAAGTTTGTTTTGAGCTCAACTCATTTCAATCTTTGTTTATATAACTCAATCAGGGCCCACAAACAGTTTTTCTAAGTAGAGTTGTGCTCACCAAATATAATTATTTTATCAATTTATTTATATGCATTTATAACTAAAATATTTATGTATAACATAATAACATAATTTACTATTTATTATTTCCTCATAGTTTTATTTATATTAAAAATACTCAGTTGTCTAAGTTCGATAAATAATAGTTTGGGGCTTTGGGCTAGCTTAATTTAGACTGAACCAATATAAAATCGGCTCAATTTGACTTTTTAACTCTAGTATGCTAACTTGCGCCAGTCAAATTCCATTGGACCCACATCCCGGACATTAATGGACCAACAAGATGTGATGATTCGTGAAACATTTAATATCCAAAAACAGAAATATTATGTTACATTACCTTCTCACTGATGGCGTCTTGAACAAGAAGTGTGTCCGTAGAGATGCTAAAAACGATATCGCCCGTTCTCGCATCCGTATCATAAAACCCGACGTCTTGTTTCAGAACCGCTTCTAAGTACCTCTTTCTCAACGCGCTCACTTGTCGCTCTCCGGTATACATCCAACATCCAATCTCTGTAATTTCGTTACCTAATTTAATTTAATTTTTTCGTAGACAAAAACTATACAAAATATTAATGTGATAGGAGATGAAAATGTGTGTGAACATCAAAATAATATATTCGAAATATTGACAAGTGCGTAACGAAAAGGACAAAGGATATCAAGGAACCACGTGCAACAGGTCCTAAGTGAACTGGCTAAAATAAGCGTTTTTCTAAATATTAAACCATTGAAATCAATAATTCATGAAACCAGACTGAACTTACTTCTAGTCAAACAAATATTAATATAAATATAAATAAATACATACAAAGAGAGAGAGAGATTGACGGATCGAGTTTAGCTTCTCACCTGCGTAGGACGATACGCAGACAACCAATCCGAGATATACGAAGTACAAAGCATACTGCATCAATTACCAGAAATACAAATTCAGATCTGAATAGTGTTACAATCAGATACAAAAATAAATTTCATAATAACATACTAAACGTACAAATAACTAGAGTAATTATTCTATTTTTTTTAATGTGAATACTCTAGTTTAAAACTAATAATACTATAATTACTTTAGTTATTTCTTATTTACTTTAGTTATTTCTTATTTGTATGTTTAACAGGTTAATTTTATTTGTACCGAAATAAAACAACTAAATGTTGATGATAATAGCAAAAAAGATAACGAATAACCTTAGAGACTTCATGAGCCATAATACTCAAATCAGACTGGTTTTTTCCAAACCCATTAATTATCTGACCAAACAATAAGAAGAACGACGGCATTGAAGATCCATGAACAATAGCACCAATGCTACCGAGAGTCATGAGAGCATAATCTAACTTGTCAGCAAACAAGAAAAACTTGTAAAATGGCAGCGTTTGCTCTTTTTTCTTCTCTGCCTGTGCCGGCATTGGCTTGTTTGTTTCCGGCGTATCGGTCATTGTACAAAACTGGGTTTTTTTATATAATGGAAGAGTGTATGAAGGTTTTTATAAAGCCATTTACTGAGTGGACTTGTGGTCAAACAAAAGAGAGAGAGATGGGGGTTTTGAGGGTGTGAAGAGAATGTGGAGTTGGGTTATATATAAAAACAAGAGGGGTATGTAACAGTGGTGCACTTTTGGTGTGAAGTGAAGTGAAGGAGGAAAAACACAAATGTTTGTTTTGTTTTCGGGATGTGTTATTTATACACCCTTTATAGGGTATATGTATAGATATGGTGTATGTTAAGAGGGTGTGTGAATAACCAAAAAAGTTGTATGAATAACCATTTTCTTGTTTTCAAGCAAAACAAAAATTTATGTGTGTTAATGGACAACTAACCTTGGAGTACGTATGATGTTGATGAACAAGAAAAATATATATTTTTAATTAAATATTTTGGGCGAAGACAAATGGTGGAATGTGAATGTTCTTATTTACTTAATTACATGGGTCAAAATTGAAGCAAATTATATATGTTGTTCTAAGTAACTTTTTTTCATATTATTAACTTAAAGCAAATTTGAGTGTAAAAGCATATGAGTTAACAACAGTTCATATGGAACAAGGGTATGAACGTAGTGCAAAATTAACTAACCATATTCCAGTGTAGGATCGAAGTTGGACCATTGCTCTCGAACACACCAAATATCAGGCATACGAGTGAAGAGGAGTTAACACACCAAAGTTTTCATAGTTCTTTTCTTCCTTGAGCTGAATTGACGGGATGGACTAGAGAGGAGTTAGGGTTTACAATGATATAAAAGAGGGGGGGGGGGGGGGGGGCGGTACGGGTAATGGGTTATAAAAAGTAAAAAAAAAAAACTTAAAGGACCATTTTACCCGTGATATAACGTTCAAAATAGACAAGGTTAGTGAAATGGATGAAAATGACATAATTCATGAAATGTCAAAGGTCCAGTTGCAGTTTTTTTTTTAACTAAAGTTATGTAATTAAGCAAATCTCATAACAAAAATGACATTTTACTCAAAAACTTATGTTAAGGTGATATATTGTATTTTGATAATATCTTAATCTTTTTGTATACCAATTAGGCCCTTGGTTTAATTAATACATTTCTTTTTTAAGAAAAAAAAAGTGAAAAGGATTCACAGGATAAGAAAACTACAAGATCAACAACGTCACTTTATGTTTTTTTTTTAAAAAAAAACAACCTATATGATTAAAGAAAAACTGAATTTTAATAATTCAATTATAACATATTAGCTAATAATAATTTATTATGACAATTCAACCAATATCACTTTGAAGTTTCAATTTCATTACAAAAATAGATCCATTCCTAACTTTGTTTGTGGTTTTTTTTTTAATTTTCATTTTCATATATGAAATCTTTTTTATACAAATTTAATAACACTTCCCTATATATGACACGTGAAAAGGAGATTCTTCATATGATTATAGGTGATATAAAATCTTTAGATTTCTTTGGTTTAAAAACTGTTCTAAATGTAATGTTATAGAGTGAATGAGCTGTTTAGTTGGTGGCTGTCTTCGGGTTGTGGAGGGGGGCGTCTTTTTTTCACCATTTGTTTATAAAAGTTTACAGTAAAAAAAGATAAAAGTCACTCAAGAAAGTTATGAGTGTAATGGTTTTTGAAGATAAAAATTAAAGTTATAAGTGTTACTAATAAATTATTATTATGAATTATTATTGAGATGTTATAATTTAATTATTAGAATCAAATTTTGCTTAATTAATCATTTTAACAACTATAAGTGATTCGTAGATAATTTTGTAACAAATTACATTTTTTTGAATGACAAAATTTTAAAGAAAACAAATAACTAATCTAGCAAAGAGCTCGACTAAAACATATTACGCACCATACAAACACACCCAAAAGCATCGTCACAAATTACACGATAGTATGGTTTTTCAAAATAATAGTAATAACGTGAATTTATATGGAAACTAGAGTTATGACACGCTTTAATATATTATAATTTAAGGTATAAATTTACCTTTTTAATACTTTTGACTTACAAAGCAAGTCAAAGATGTTTTTACTACATTCCTCAAATTAAGGCAAATGCTAATGTTTAAAATGATACTTTTAATTTGACACTAACTTTATACCTCTTTTATATGTCTTCATGATGACTTCTTAAAGTATATTCTTTAAAACAAAATATGATATGTAAATTTTTTTTCTATTTCAGATATATATATATATATATATATATATATATATATATATATATATATATATGAATCAAAGATAGGGGTTATGGTTGTGGTGTTAGGACTTTTGGGAACAAAACAATAGTTTTAGAAAATTATTTACACCTTGGAATATTTGTGTACAGCATAAAAAAAGGTTTGATATGAAGGGGCATGTGAGGTGATGTGCTTTTAGGGTTTTGGACCACTTCACGTTCAATGCAAATTAAATTAAAATAAATGGAAATTAATGACTTTAAAATTTGTTATAATTTTTTTTATTCAATACACTTATTTTTAGTTTAAAATTATATTATAGACAAAACTAGCATAACAAAGAAATTTATGAAATTATTAAAATTATTATAGACAAAATCACACCATTGTGGTATTCAAGAAACGTTTGTATTATCATTGTCAAAGTACTTGCATTTAAAAAAATGATAAAAAGATTATTAAAACGTACTAAATTAAGTGTATGTGTAAGGTTATTCATAAATTCTTTTGAAATGACGACTTATATAAAAAATTTGCTGAAGCTAGAGAAAACCATTACAAAATAAGGTTATAAAATATAGCTCTCAATCAATTGATAAAAAATTCAATTTTTATGTCATCCAAAGTTCTCATCGTAATGCAAGTATCTCGCCGAAAAAACCAAAGTATCGTGGGCCTATCCAAATACTTCATGTAATCGAATATGCAAGGGCATAAATCTACATCAATATTTTACTCGACAACCTAGATTTTCTAAGGTAGTCTGATGTATATAAAATTATACATCTTTTTAGTATCAAATAATCTCTAAAAGCTGCAACTTTTATTGTATAATATAGTTAAAATAACTACTTATCATGTTAAAATGTATTTTCAGGTGAATCCAAGCCTCAAACGAAGAAACGAATGAAAAGTCAGAGAAAAAACCAGAGAAAACCTAAGAAAACAGCAAAACACACCGCCATGCTTCAGAGAACATGGGGCTGTGCTTAAGAGAACATGGGATTGTGCTTCGGGAAACACGGGGCTGTGCTTCAGAGAACATGGGGCTGTGCTTCAGGAAACATGGGGCTGTGCTTCATGAAACACGGGGTCGTGCTTCAGGGAACACGGACCGTGCTCACCTTTCAGAAGAGACAAAAATCTACAAGAAAAGACAATATAGTGGAAAGCTTGACAGGGGGTTGTGCTTCAGAGGACACGGGGTCGTGGTCACCTTTCAGAAACGACAAAATAAGATAAAACATACACCCAAAAACACGGGGCCGTGCCTCAGAAAGCACGCCCCCGTGCTGAGTCATCATGTACGATTTGACAGAGCATTTAATACGACTGAACACGTGGACACGGGGGCGTGCCTCATGGAGCACGGGGTCGTGCCTGAGTGCCCAGATAGCCTATAAATAGTGGAGCATGTTGCACTCATCTGGTGTGCTTAAAGAAAACTTCTATACGACTTTCTCTTATAAAAACACCCACTTTACACTCATATTGAAGGTTTTGTGGAGAGTTTGAAGGCTTGGAGGTTATCATCACCATCATCCATTATCATCATCAACATCATCATCATCCATCACCTTTGAAGAAGGAAGATTCTTCCACATTTGGTTAGATTGTTCTAGTTTGATCATGTGTTTGTTATCTTCATCTATTTTAATGTTCATAACCATGCTCACTATGAGCTAAACTCCATTTACCATCTAATTTCTATGAAGAAACTTTGTTTTACTTGATGATTATGTTGAACATGTGATTTAGGTCGGTAAAGTACATGGTTATTTTGCAATTATCTTTTGATAAAAAAATGTTTTATCACTTTACCTCAATACATCAAGGTTAATGATTAACAATCATTCATGATTCATTCATGTTCTTGGAGACTAGAAATCAATCAATCAATCATACCAGTGAAGTCCCACCAATAGCATAGCTATAAGTAGGGTCTGGGGAGGGTGGGATGTAGGCACGCCGTACCTCTATCCACATGGATAAAGATGTGGCTTCCAGAGAGACCCTCAGCTCTAAAGTACATGTGTATGAAACAATAAAGAGGAAATCAAAGTTCGACAGTAATAATAATAATAATAATAATAATAATAATAATAATAATAATAATAATAATAATAATAATAATAATTTATGTAGAGAAAATATTATTATGGTGTGTGACTAAAATAAGGTAAATAGAAGCCCTAAGGTATTCCTTTCTCCCTAAAAATCCTTCACTTTAATTCTACTTCTCCAAGAATTCCTATCCTCAACCATGTCCTCGGAGAGGTTTAAGTCTATCAAATCATGCTTAATCCTCTCATCCCAAGTCAATTTAGGTCGTCCTCTACCCCTTCTCCCCTCTATAGTAATGTTTTCTACGGATCTAACAGGACTCGTTTGTCTTCTCTTCACATGTCCAAACCATCTCAATCTCCACTATCTTATCTTGTCTGCTATGTTCGCTACCCCTAATCTCTCCCGAAAGACAGCGTTTCTTATTCGGTCTAACCGTGTGTGCCCACACATCCAACGTAGCATTCTCATTTCTGCTATATCCATCTTCCGCACTTGTGCCTTCTTGATGGCCCAACAATCTGTTCCATATAGCATTGCAGGTCTAACTGCAACCCTATAAAATTTTCCCTTTAGTTTAGTTGGGAAACTCTTGTCGCACAATATACATGTGGCTGCTTTCCATCTACCCCATCCAACCTGAACTCGATAGGTTACATCACTGTCTAATTCCCCATCGCTCTGAACAAATGATCCTAGATACTTGAACTTCGTTACATGCGGGACCACCTGGCCTTCAATGGTAATCTGTGTGTCCTCATTGTCATTTACCCCTCCAAAAGCACAGTGGAGGTACTCCGTCTTAGATCGACTAATCCTTAAACCTTTTGTCTCTAAGGTTGTTCGCCACTCCTCAAGTCTCATGTTTAGATCTTGTTTTCTCTCAGCAAGTAACACAATATCGTCTGCGAACATCATGCACCATGGGAGCGTCCCCGGAATCGACTTTGACAACTCATCCAAGACTACTGCAAAAAGAAACAAGCTCAGCGCTGACCCCTGGTGAAGGCCTACCTCTACAGGGAAGAAATCAGTATCACCCACTGGCGCACGGACACTTGTTGCACTCCTGGTATACATATCCATAATTATCTCTATGTATTTCCTGGGTACTCCTCTACCTTCCAAGCACTCCCAAAGCACCTGTCGTGGCACACTGTCGTATGCCTTTTCTAGGTCAATAAACACCATATGAAGGTCACGCTTCTTCTCCCTATACTTTTCCATCAATCTTCTTATAAGGTGTATTGCCTCTGTGGTGGAGCACCCCGGCATGAATCCAAACTGGTTCACCGTAACCTGAGTTTCTCGTCTAAGTCTAACCTCAATCACTCTTTCCCATAGCTTCATAGTATGACTTAGTAGTTTGATTCCTCGATAGTTACCACAATATTGGCGTCTCCTTTGTTCTTATAGATAGGAACTACAACGCTGCTCCTCCATTGGTCTGGCATCTTACCATATTTAAGGATACTATTGAACAGAGTAGTTAACCATATGACTCCTTCCTCTCCCAGACACTTCCACACCTCGATGGGTATGTTGTCTGGGCCAACCGCCTTAGCCCTTCCCATCCTCCTAAGTGCAGTCTGCACCTCTTCTCGTGTGATCCGTCGGCAGTAGCAGTTATTTGGTTGTTGTCGTTGGGAGGTTGTGTTGTCATGTTCTTCTTGGTAAGCTCTCCCATTGTTAAAAAGATTGTGGAAATAGGTTTTCCATCTTAGCTTGATGTCCTGCTCCTTGACTAGTACATGCCCATCTGTATCCTTTATGAACTTCACCGGCCCTAGATCTTGCCTTCTACGCTCCCTGGCTTTGGCAATCTTAAACATAGCATGTTCCCCGTCTTTTGTTTCTAAACGTTCATACATCTGTTTATAAGCCGCATTCTTTGCTTCCGCCACTGCCTTCTTCGCCTCTCTCTTGGCCGTTTTGTAGGTCTCCCTCAATTCCACGCGCTCCTCCTCATTCGTGCACCTCATAAGCTCCCTAAAACATCCTTGTTTGTCCCTTATCTTATCTTGTACAGCCTCGTTCCACCACCAAGACTCCTTATGCCCACCTGTCTTTCCTGTTGTGACCCCGAGAGTCTCCTTTACTATTTGAATGATCTTTGTAGCCATAGCTTCCCATATATGAGTTGAGTCCCCATTTAGTCGAGCCTGCGTCTGCAGTCTGAGTTTATCCTTAAACAATAGGAGATTTTCGTCCCTCAGATTTCCCCATCGAATTCTAGGTGGTCCTTTCTTCTCACGAACAGTTAGCTTATTTCTGAAGCCTATATCTGTCACCAGCAGTCTATGTTGAGCCACTACTGTCTCCCCAGGTATGACTTTGCAGTCCTTCCACCAACGTCGGTCTCCTTGCCTCATCAAAAGGTAGTCAATTTGCGTGTCGCGTCCGCCACTGCTAAAAGTGATCAACTGAGAGTCTTGTTTCCTAAAATAAGAATTTATAATTCCTAGGTCATGGGCCACCGCAAACTCTAGGAGTTCTGTTCCGGTCTCATTCCTATCACCAAAACTGAAACCCCCATGTACGGCTTGAAAACCATCGTTAGCCTTACCAATGTGTCCATTAAAATCACCTCCTAAACAAATCCTCTCATCCCTAGGTATGCCCCCTACCACTGCGTCTAGACAATCCCAAAATTCTCTCTTTTCCTTGTCCCCTAAGCCTACATGAGGCGCGTAGTCGTAGACTACTGCCACTACTTCCTCTCCTAGTACTAATCTCAACACCATAATCCTGTCATTATGTCTTATCGCCTCCACCACACTAGTGTGTAGTTCCTTAGCTACTAGGATCCTCACACCATTCCTAGCTCCATCAGACCCCGAATACCACAACTTATTCCAATTACACTCAGTCCCTCTATGCCCTTTCCACTTAGTCTCATGGAGGCATGCTATTTGGACCATACGTCTTCTAAGCACATCTACCAATTCTAGCAACTTACTATTTAGTGTTCCTACATTCCAAGAAGCCAAACGCAATATATACTCCCTATCTTTACCCTTTCATACACCCCTCATTTCAGGACATGGTCTCAAGTAATAGTCATGGTTCCTACGCTCTATGATTGCAACTAATCGCACAAACACAAGCAATAGAACACCCGATCAAGATAATAATAATAATAATAATACTAATAATAATATACTAATAGTAATAATAATAATAATACTTCTATATATAACAATGATAGTAATAATATGAGTATTAGTATTAATAATAATAATAATAATAATATAATAGTAATAGTGATGGGTAAGAGAAACGACTTTCAAGACATAACACACGGAACCTCCGTGTTCCGATGTGTTCCATATGACTCCTCCGGCAAGTACGTTACGTCCCCGTAACTGTGAGCTGCAAGATGACCGCAGATCTGGAAGGTTACCAAAAGCTAACGACGGTGGGTTGTTGTTCGAAGGAGCAGCTTGATGATGAAGAAGCTAATGGCAGATCCGAGAGCTTGATAACCGATGGTTAACGGCAGATCTGGAACTAACGGCGGAATCCTCAATGTCTTGACGAAGACGACTCGGAGAATGAAGTGTATACAATTGTATACATTCGGAGACGATTCCGAGATCTTCAATCGGAGAAGAAAGAAAAAGGGAATGAAAAGTGTTTTTGATACATATACTCATTTCTAAGTAAATCATTTCTAAGGGATAAACTTTCTTGGAGACTAGAAATAGTAAAAAGAATACATTGATACATATTCAAAATAAAACATGGATCCTTATAAATGAGATATAAGCTATGATTTATTTCTCTAATTTTAATAATTCTGAAATAACATTGTTAACATGATTGCTTAGGTTATCATGCTAGTTAAAGAAATCATATGTTAATGGAATGTGTAATTATAACCTAATTAAATCAACCAAGGGGAGGTCGTGTGACTAAACTATAACCACCCGAAGTTGTTAGAATTGGTATTTGAGAAATTGAAGTTAATCCTAATATTTCTACTTTACCAACCTACTTGCCTACATAAATTGACATTCTTGTGGTTGTATGATATTAAGCAAAGGTTAACTTGAAATACGCATGCTACTTTCTTTTATGTCATAGAATATGTTCACTTAGAAATGAGGGACTATTCTATCATATATTGTTAGGGCAAGTTTATCACATGTTTACTTAATAATAATCAAGGAAGAATGTAATGGATTCTTGATCTTAGATGGTAACCTTCATATAATTGAATTACTCATTTAGAATTTCTGTTCATGTCACCTATATTATATATATATATATATATAAGTATTTCTATTTTATAAAAAAGTTTAAAAATCAACCCCAAAATGATTAAAACTCTCCGATTGAAGTAAAACGAAGATTCATTATTAGAAACATTTATGTCCACGGATCGATACTTGGTTCTTACCAATACTATTCTACATATACGATAGGTACACTTGCCTATTTTGTGTGTATTTAGTCTTAGTAGAAATCACTTTTATAAATTTAAAACACGATCTTGTGCAAAAGCTTTAAACCTCATCTCCTTTATACTTTACCAGACCGCACACACACATCAAAGTCCATCAATTCCGCTCTATTAGCCCGCGAATCAAAAGAAAACAAATCTCAAATCGCAACCAGAAAGTTACACCCAGAGAACGTATGATCAACCTCCTCTTCATCTTTCCTATTAAAGGGCCAACCATAGATGTAACATTCATTAATTTTTCAACTCAAAAACCCGACTCGTTTTAAATATTCGGATTTGTTTTTATTTATATATATATGTTTTATTGTTATTAATAAATCACAAGTTGAATTTCATGTATTTTGAACAATTATTAAACTTAAAACAAGGTCCAGGGACCAAATGTGTCAAACTCCAAAATCTGAGAAATCTAGACGCGCCGCGTAGCGTGACGGGCTCAGAAATCTCAACGAATACATTTGGCTCGTTCTACGTACCAAAGCCACCCCCGGCCCGTTGCGATACGCAACCAACTTCGTTATGGTAACTTTGTATGAAAATGAGCATTCAATCCAATTCATTGTCAATTTGATTAGTTTTATGTTTTGATTACCTTTGTTATGAGTCCATTAACACTCATTGATCATTTCCTCTATGTACAATTACAAATTGATGATTTCATTAAAGATTTTAAAGACTTTTACCTCATTCTAATTTTTTGACCAACTTAATCAGGTTGAAACACCCTTGCTCATGTTTCCCATTAAATGGAGTTTAGTTCTCCTCTTCTTACTTTGCTACATCCATAAAATATGAAAATTTGTTGTTGTTGAGCTCTCTTTGTTGTTTTAATTAAGTTTGACTTCAAATAGTCAAATCGTTCCAAGAATTCATGTTTCATCCTTTTGTTTTGTGTTCACTCCTCTTGTTAGTCGTGTATCTTTTCTACATGTTTGTCTTATTTAGGATGTAATATATGGGTGAAAATACTTAACAACGACGTTCGTTCGACAAAAACGAACCCAAGTCGCTTATGCTTCTTTTGGACAAAGTTTGGATATTTTATTTATACAACTTTTAAAACATATAAACTCTTAAAGTCCGAAACCTAAGAAAAACATTTTATCATGATGGATACAAATCCATCATAAAAACCGGATTTGGGTCCGACTAAAAATTTTACACTCGCTTAAATCTAATTTATTACTTTTTAAGCCCGTTTGAATTTCTTTACCAGACCAAACTAATAAAACTTGATTAAAGATTATCAAAACCTGATTATTGAATAAAAATTACCGGTTAGTGAAGTTTGTGGCAAAAACATAACCAAAGACTATTTTTTGTGAAAATATATTTTTTTCTTTTAAGACTTAAAAACTCCAAAATTTGAGCAAGAACCTTTCACCATCTTTATTTTCTTTCAACCATGTGTGAACTTAGAACTTATTTTATAGGGCCGCCCGCCAAACCAAACTTGTTCAGTTCAACTCGCTTACATGTTTAATTCGTCTTTATTTGCGTAACTCCATCAAGTGAGTTTTCATAAACCCATTTAAATATCTATTACAATTTTGGGGTGTAGCATGTTCAAGTTTTTATCGTTAGTTTATGTTTACAATTTCAACCGATTCGCGTTAATGAGGTGCATGTTAATATCATTCTATCATATCGTTTATGATTATCATACGTGTATTATGTGCAATATGGTTATCTCTTTATGGTTGATACATCAAACATAAAATATCGAAGCGGGAGGGTCCGACGGGACGTACCTGAATCACCTATACTATGTCTTCGTTAGACTAATTGGTGGTTATCATTTCCTTGGTTCCTCAAATTTGGGTCAGGAGATTGGGTCGTTATTTCATAATCGTTATCATTTATGTTATGGTTGAAATTATTACATGTGGCACATGAATTGTGTAAAATTTATATATATGTATAAACCAAAACTTATGAAATCTCACCAACTTAAATATTGACAAAATATATTATTTTCAACGTCATACAGGTTGAATCGATGGCGTGCTAAGTACAAATATCATTAGTCGACTATAGATTATATTTTATTTTTATTTGTTATTCCATTGTATGTTTCTTGTATTTTTTATATATGAACAACTATGTACTTTCTATTTTATGAAATGGAATAAATATAATTATTATCGCTTTAATAGTGTTACGAGCTTATGGCAATCTGTACGTCACGCCTGGGCGTATTACGATTAAAGTCGGGGTGTATAATAGAGCTCAACACAACCCTCGATGGTTCAACTTTTCAAGAAACGGGATTTCCCCTAGAAACACCCGCAAAACAAAGAAATTAACTATAGAAAGAACCCAATTAACCCATTTAAAGTAGTTGACTTACGCACTTTGATCACCCCAAATAAGGTTTGTCTTCATAAGCTAAATGAAAATGGGTCTAACGGATACCCTGACCAATACCACTATTAGAAAAGGAGACATTGGCTAGATTCGTGTCATTAGCCTATGAGTTCCATGTTCACTCTGTAACTCATATTCTATCTTCTCCACACACACACACACACATTGAAGGATTAAATATCGTCGTCAAATCCTTACTAGTTATGATATTTCTCTTTGAGCACAAAATCATCGAGTCACTTATCCTTTGAAAAATAATTGGCATCATCGGAACCCAACTTTCTCTCTAGGAATCTGCTAAGAGAAAGACCATAACTAGAAAAGTTATTTTGCATCCTTCATATGTTTAACCACACACCCAGAATATCCAACTTAGCATTAGGCAAACTGCCAGACAAATTGATATTATGTAATGCCTTCGTGCACCTAGCCCAAATAAATCATCGATCTTAATTCTCCATCACCATTTGGCCAAAATACAAAACTTAAGGAAAAAAGACTTCTCAAATCGAGACCCCTATCAATATTTAATCACATTTTATAATCTCCCAAGCTACAAAAAATCGTTTTAGAATGCTCATCCCTACCTCAAAAGAATCTTCTCCTAAGGAATTCAAGAAGATCAAGTGTAACAACCTAAAATTAAAGAAAAATAAAGTCTATTTTATGTTTTGTAAATTGCTTAAATTTAAAGATTAAACAAAAAGTTGTGATAGACTAGTTAAAACCCTAAACACTTAGACACCGCCTTTCATTCTTCATCGTCGTGCTACTAAAGTGTGTGCACGCCTAAAGAGAGAGAGAGGGAGATGTTGAGAGAGAGAGAGAGAGAGAGCAACAAAGGGAGTGCGAGAGGGGGAGAGAGAGGATGGAGAGAGAGAGAGTGAGAGAGGTGAGAGTGGGAGGGGGAGGGGGAGGGGGGAAGGGAGATAGAGAGAAATTGAATTAACCTATGATCAAAATATGAATATCCCCCGAGAATCGTATCATCAAAAAGACATTGCCAGGCTGAAAAAAAGATGGACGAAAGAAGAGGGTGATTATAATTCAACTTGACTGAAATGATTGGAATGAATAAGGTAATTTGTCTGCTTGACTAGTTAAGCATACGCTAATTCATAGATCTTTGGGTGATTTGTGGAAACCCTAATTTCTTTCTTCGGAGCCATTTCTTTTCCCGTGCCTCCCCCCCCCCTTTCCGGGCATAGCGCGAGGGTTCCAGACATGAGAACAAACCCGCAACAACCTCCTTGACAGGGTGGTGCTATGATCGATTGATTGGATAGTCAACGTCTTGGTAGTTAGCTCTTGGCCTTCCAATTTGAGAAGTATTATCTCTCAATCTTAAAACCAACAGTCTTAAGGCAACAAAGTCGGCAATTATTTCTTGTAAGAACATGGAAAGCAAAGCGAAGTCATTCATAACTACAAGCACCAAACCCGTTTGTTTCTCTTTATATATATATATAGAGAGAGAGAGAGACTTGTCTTGGGAGTTAAAAGAAAGGGCAAGCGATAGAAAAGATAGTCCCTCGTGCGATCGCGATGTTGTTGCAAACATGTTCCCATTTCGAGTCAAACGATAAATAAATACACACATCCCTTTTGATTTCAACTTTCTCCAGAACTCGGGGAAGAGTATGAAAAAAAGGCTCGAATGGTATGATCTTTGATGGACAAGCTTTCCTTTACATAGTCGAAGTTACAACCCTTTTTCAGTAGAGAGAGAGAGAGAGAGAGAGAGAGAGAGAGTTATTAAAGTTCGGGATTGCTCGTTTTTATCATAAATTGGTTGCAAACAATTAAGATACATATTTGTGTAAGGGTTTTGGTTCTAAAGGTTAGTTATTTTCTAGATTAAGGTGCCACTCACATACTTGGGACCTAGACATATGACCAAAAATTGGTACATGTTGATCATATTTGGATTAGTAGACCACACATTTGTGAAACTATTTCACTGGTGGGTGTAACGATGGAGCACACTAGTATTATACCTAGATTAGTTGTGGTTTTACGTATGACTATAACATAGCCTCCTAATAGCATGTTACGAATACGTGTATACCTTGGATCAAACTATACGTACACTTATCGCCTAAATGCTTATTCATAGACTAGCTTATGCATCAAACATTTTGAAAACCTGTTTAAGCTGTTTGATTTACATTTTGAAAACCTATTCAAGCCATTTGATTTATTTGAAATCATTTGTAGGTTTTAAAATGTATTCACGTGGTAAATAGATTCTTGAAAATTAGTGCTTCTGTAACTATATATGTTTCTTCAGTCTATAATTATATAATCAAATCATAGGTTTGTATTAGCAATGATCTAATTTTTGTAACACTATGGATCTAGTTTTAAAGACTCACACCTTATTTAAAATGTGTATCTCGTTTATCGGGTTTAAAACCTTTAGAATATTCTTGAAACGAGTCATCAAGAAAGTTAACGCTTTGATTTTAAACGAAAGTGAAAGGTGAAGGGGTAATTTTAAATAATTTTATTAATTAGAATTTAATTAATAGTTTGAAAGTTTAGAATAATCTCTTTACTTTTTGAGTGTTTTGCAAATTTATTTGGTCTAAAAAAGTAGGAGTTTGAGTATGTTAAGTTTGTGTTTAGTTTGAGCATGTTAAGGCATGTAAGTGTGTAAGAATTATAATAAACTATAAAATTTGTCTTGGTTGAAATCAAAATTTCGTGTTGTTGAGCCTGATTTTCAACACTACAACAATGTTTTGAAGAACGATCAACCAATGGGAGAGTCTCATGTAAAAAAGTAGAGTGTGTGGGAATTTATTAAGGGCGTATTGAGAATAATAGAAAAACTTTTATTATTATTTTTTTAATATATATTTGAATTTATATATTTACAAAAATAATAATAAAATGTGCATAAAATTTTTAAAAAATACATAAATAATTAAAAAATATTTATCAATTAAAAAAATACATAAAATTACTATTATATCTGTTGGCTATGGACTTCGATTTTCACTTGTGGCGTGCCATTATCGTGAACATTAATTTGACTCACCATATTTTGCCATTTCGAATATGTTTAGTGCACGTTACGATCTCTTAATCCCCTGTCTTGCACAAAATAGTAAAACAATCGTTACAAAAACCCAACATTCGTTGGTTCTCATGGTCTAGGTTTTTGAAAACATGGACTCAAGGCTTTGGCAACCCCACTTCTTTTTCGTAGCTCTATGGTCATTGCCTTCTCCTTGGTTTAGGAATGGAATTTGGTTGTTCTGTAAAGTGATATTATTGGAGGAAATTATAAATTTATGGTAGAAATATAGAAGAGAGAGTATGTTTGGTGTAAAAAATTTGAAATGAGTATGTTAATTTATAGAGTTAAAAATTGTTTATTTGTTTTTTATATTTTTAATTCAAATAGTCAAATGACCGTTAAACGTTCATATTCAACCCAAAACATTCGACGTCCCCAACCGGAACCCCCTACACAAACTAACAGAGGCGGTGTTACCGACTTAGCCGAATGAAACGAAAGCGTTAAGCATTCTGTAACAAATTGACAGTCATGATGATTAGTGAATCTTGGAAGAAACTAAGGGGGTGTTTGGTAGAGGGAATTGAAAGGTGAGAAATGGAATTGGAAAGAATTCTCTTATTTGTTTATGAAAGAAAGAGGTGAGAAATGGAAATAAACCATTTTCATTTCTCTGATTTTGTTTCTCTACAAAAAGCGGAGAATTGATTTCTAGGGTTTCATTTCTCCCATTTTCCTCCTTTTCATTTCTCCTATTTTCCTCCTTCAGCAAGGATAGCACCGCAACCCAATTGCCTCATGTTAATCGTTATCTCGACAGTCACTCACCAATCGGTTGCAACATTCACCTATTCCTTCAATAACCTTATCTAAGCTACGAATTAAAGGTTAGTAGTTCCGACCTTATCTAAAGCTTAACCATGGAGATGATTGGAACGAAGGAGCCAAGGTATAGGGGATTTTGTTACCATTTTTGGTCCGTGTAGCTTTAGATCTAGGGTTTCATCTGCTAAGATCCATAATGATGGATTCGTAAGTCGCTTGAAACTTTAACCTATTTTTTTCTTAGATCCACCTTCGATTGCCTCCTGGGAGTTTTCTTTGCGCATGCTTGAGGGCTTAGGTAACAAACAAATTCATCTATTTTTAATATAAATTGTTGAGTAATTACATTCATTTTTTTCTTGGAATGTTTAATGATATATAATATTATTCTGTCATGCTATTTGTTTAAATTTCCATTGATTGATTTTTATTTTTATGCTATAGTCATACAGATTGTAGAGTTTATTTCTTTATTTTCTGCTTTTTATTTTTCGTTTAAATTATTTGGTGGGATTGTTTTAGCATAATGCATATATATATATATATATATATATATATATATATATATATATATAAAAACTAACATTTAGTTGGAAACTATAATCCAGGTTTGGATGTAACAGTATTGGCATTTGATGATTTAGGTTTAGGTCTTCTTGTACAACTGATTCAGATAGCATTGATGAAACTATAATCCAGGTTTTAGATCATTGTGATTTAAGCCTGGAAGAGAAGATATTAGAGAAATGATATATGTGCACTTCCAGGCAAACACGGTTTACAAACGTATCCTGTAGGCATAATTACACAGTTTAAAAAAATGGAAGATGACATAGTCATGTATAATTTACACACTTTAAATAAGTGGAAGATGATATAGATCTTTCAATCTCAGTTACCTAATAGTTATTGAATTATGGGATCTTAAACTATGTTTTTTGTATTTGACATGTGATTTCTTTGTTATGTGCTGCAGAGTACTCTCCCTTTCTTGGAATTGAGAAGGGAGCAGTTCTTCAAGAAGCTCGGGTCTTCAATGATTCTCAGCTAGATTCAAGGAGGTGTTCACAGGTGATTGTTTTGTTCATCTCATATGATTCTTGCTATTAGGATTTTTTGATTCATACAAATGTGATTTATCCTTCTGTTGTCAGGTTATTACAAAGCTGCTTTATCTTCTAAATCAAGGGGAAACCTTCACAAAGGTCAGGTCTCATTCTCAAGCCTGTTTAAACTTGAAAGTCTAAACAGACCACATCAAATTGTATATAGATTTATGGATAGGTTCATGTTGAGATAGTTATATCATGTCACATAAGGAACAAATATGGGATGGGTTTTCATCTCTAGTTTGTGTCTTAAATCGTATTTGGAACCTTCCACTTTTAGTATAGACAAGCTTAAATCATATTTCATCTCTTCACGTTGCGACACAAATGTTTCTATCTTTGGATTTCTCTCTCTCTCTCTCTCTTTTTTGGTTCTTGTAATATGGGCACCAAAACATGTTTCTAAACCCTGCAATAATTTACTTTTGGTTGTGTTTTTTTTTTGCATCTAAACTAAATGAAACAGAACACTTCCAATATACAAATTTTACAATTTAACTAAACAAGTAGTGTTATTACTAGATATCTTAGACTCTTAGTTCCTACGTATTTCTGTGGAATTGTGGATAATCATGTGTTTAAAGTTTATGGAAGTGTTACATGCCACATGGCTAATTACAGATGAGTTTGTTATACTTAGCATAGATGTCATATTTTGACTTTCTGTTAATATTTTTCAATGTAGGTTGAAGCCACAGAAGTCTTCTTTTCCGTGACAAAACTTTTCCAGTCTAAAGACGTCGGTTTAAGAAGAATGGTTTATTTGATTATAAAGGAGCTCTCACCCTCTTCTGATGAGGTTATTATAGGATTATTGTAATCCTTTCTTTGCCCACTTAATCTTGATATATTAATGTTTGAATGACATGTTATTCTTGTTCACAAAAAGGTTATAATGGTCACAAGCTCACTCATGAAGGATATGAATAGCAAAACTGATGTGTATCGAGCAAATGCAATCCGTGTTTTATGCCGTATTACAGATGCAACACTTCTTACTCAAATTGAGAGGTACTTAAAGCAAGCTGTTGTTGACAAGAATCCTGTGGTTGCCAGTGCAGCTTTAGTCAGTGGTATCCATATACTCCAGGTACAACTAAGCATTTGGGAGATTGTGTTATGTGTAGTGTTCTATATTTATCTTTAAAGATATTTTTTTAACAGTCCTTACTTATTTTGCCTTTTCTTTTATTTGAAATTTTAGACAAACCCTGAGATTGTAAAAAGATGGAGTAATGAAGTACAAGAAGCAGTTCAATCAAGGGCTGCACTTGTACAGTTTCATGCACTTGCTCTACTCCACCAGGTATGAAAACATTTGCCTTATGTTGATTGGATACCTGTCATTCCCTTTTTCGCTATACCATGTTTTTAAACTTATATAATTAGCAATTCCTTGTTAAAAAATAAAAACTAAACCTGCTTTAACTTTCAACACCTGTTCTGTTTGTATAAGAAACTTTATATATTTGCAGATAAGACAACATGATAGCTTTACCAGGTATCACTACGAAAAAACGGTTCAAAGCAGCTCATTTGATTGGTAAAGATGTGGATCTAGGACGTTCTTTTCTTGCGTTGACAATAGAAGAGAAAATTGAGATGGTCGAGTTGTATACCGATGGTTCAATGGGATAGTTGTGTATGGTTGAAGTATGTTTTGTATGTGAATTGGTTTTAACTATGGTTGATGTTTTTTGCTTAAAAACTATGTTTTGTATGTGAATTGGTTTGATCAATGCATATTTTGGTTGGAATTTATGCATCTTTTTATATGTTTTTTATTTTTTAATAAATATTTGTTATGAAAAAAATACTTGTGCTAATGATAAAGTTGATATAATTCTCTGTTTATTTTCTATGTACCAAACAAGAGAAATGATTCTCAGCTATATTTCTCTACTGAAATCTCTGTACTACCAAACAGAACAGTCAATTCTCATTCTCCAGACCAATTCCCTTTCTCTGCAATTCCATTTCTCTATACCATTTCTCTACAATTCCATTCTCTGTACCAAACACCCCTTAAAAAGATGTAATGATGTACAAGAAATTTATGCAAGTAATTATTACATACACAAACTTTTGTATGAAAACAGGGAAAGGCAGCACCACATAATCACATATCATGCAAGGCTTCTTTCCAACTAAATAAACAAATGTACAAACATAGAAAGAGTAAACCAAAGGACCACATAATGCATGTTCAAAGTATAGTACTTCCAGGCCATGTCCACTCACACTTTTACAAAAGTGTTGTGTTTTTCTGTTAGAAGAATAAACAAATGGATTTTAAACTTTTGTATATGTTTAATCAGTCAAAAATACATTTTGTTAACAAACTGAACGAACACGAAAATATAACTGAACAATTTTTTGTGTTCATGTTCGTTCATTAAGAAAACGAGCATGTTCATGTTCATTCGTTTAAAATCTAAATGAATAGTTCTCGAATGTAAACGAACATAAACAAACAAAATATGCAAACTTAAACAAACATATTAGATAAAACATAAACAAACTCAAATGAACATAATTGACCAAACATAACTAAGTTTGTGTGTGTATTCACATATACATATAATTTAAATGGGCCTTTTTGTGTTAATTTATATCGGTATAAATATAACTTTTTTTAAAAAGCCTATATAAATATAACTAGTTAGGTGTTTATTAATATTTAAACAAAAATAAATAAACAAACATAAATGAATATTTATGAACATAAATAAATGAACAAAACGTATGTTCTTATTTGTTCATTTAATTAAATAAACATAAAAATTAATTCATGTACGAATTTTCAATTGAATAGTTCATAAATGCTCAGTCTGTTTACATCCCTACGTTTTGTAAAAGAAACCCGTGGAATAGCAATGAAATCAACACTTTTAACCAAAGGTTTTGATAAATATTTTTTTATTTATAAAAGTCAAATTATGAAAAGTGACTGACATTGAATAGTTTTTTTTAATGGTTTAAATTATATATAGCTTTTTGTCATATATGAGATTCGAATCACAGTAAGCGAAAAAACACAAGTTCAACTAGAATTAAACGGATATATCCACTGGGTATGGTAAAATGAGAATACTGATTCCTAGAGTGAGGTACGTTAAGATTTGTAGACACAAAGATGCAGAGAAAGTTATTCTGCATTGATCGTTTGAAGGGAGATACGCTTCCCGCTTAAAAACGTTATTATCTCCTACACAAAGATCTCTTCATGAATGTGTGTGTTCTAAGCACACAGAGATAGTATAGAGTAAGAAAGAATGGGAGCAGACCCTTTGTGAAGTTTGTTGGACGTAATTTCGGACTCCAACTCACAAGTCGGTGAACTTGAGGGACCAATGTTGACAAGTCGGTAATAGTTGGTTATATTTCCTAATTAATTTTTTTTAATTATATTTGGTAATGTCTTGGTTAGCAAGTTATGGTTAATCTGTATAATATATAAACCGAGTCATGGTTAGACATTATAAAAACGAGATGCAACCGATTTATGATATATTTTTTAGTTATATTTTCTCTAAAATATATTGGGACTTGGGAGTTATTCAATATTAATATTGTGTGTATTTACGTTTTGATGAGCTATATCAATTCGTTCTTGAGAGTCCAATATTTATGGCCAAAGGTGTGGAGTGTTGTAGGCGGCTTATTATTGAGCTACGTGTCAAAGGAATATATAACTTATCCCTTCCACAACTGCCATAGTGAATACTGTGGATGCCATTTTTCACGGGACCCACTTCTCAATACTATTGTCACCTTTACGTAGCTGTCACAGTGGTCCCGCGTGTACCTGCCACACAGGTAGCTCTACCATGTTGGTGTTTTCTCCGTTACAACTTTGGTACTGATCATGGTCACGACCGTACATTCCTTTGTGCGACTTCTTAGACGTATCCGTTCAAGTGTGTGCCTAAGGGTGTGTTCTTTCTTTGACGTTTTTTCCTTTTATGGTACTTGCCTATCTTAAAATTCGAGTCCGGATCTAACCTGAATCGGGGACCATATCTCTTTAAATTAAAGATTTGTGCCCACGATCGACTATGCATCGACTTTGGGACCTGAAATTTTTGTGCACAACCAATTTTATTGAATTAACTAAAAAAATCAACAAGTAAGATGCTCGTTGATCAAACAAAACACAGGTTACATGTACACGTACAATTACACAAACACCAATTTACAATACATCAATATAGGGAAAGCGAACGCCAAGTTTCCCAATCTAACCCCTCTGTTTTACCTCTACATTTTACCCAGTGAAAGCTATGCTTCCTTATATCCTACTTTAGTCTACTAATTGAGACTCAATGACTGTTGAAGATTGTCGCGTTTCTCATAATCCAAATGCACCAACAAACCATGAGTATTACTGCTTGAATATCCTTTTTGTTTCTTGCTATCGACACAGGATAACCAGTGAGAGTTTAAAAGGTCAATAACCTCAAAAGCGAAAATCGGAGGAATTCTACACCTCTCGCTTATAAATTGCCAAATAACAGTGGAAACCAAGCAAGAATATAATATGTTCTATGCCGATTCCGTTCGATCTAGACACAAGGGGCACTGTTTAACTTCACCA
This sequence comes from Bidens hawaiensis, assembly GCF_021521415.1. Taxonomy (NCBI): domain Eukaryota; kingdom Viridiplantae; phylum Streptophyta; class Magnoliopsida; order Asterales; family Asteraceae; genus Bidens; species Bidens hawaiensis. The sequence continues at coordinate 51,507 of NW_027498143.1, forward strand.
ATCACATTCGTTTTATGTAAGGTGCACGAAGTAGCTATACAGCCCATCTCCGCCTTCCAAGCAAAAAGATTAAGTTTACTCGGTACCCACTTGTTCCAATACAAAACAAAATTATTCACATTGATGGCATTAGATTGGCACTGTAGGCGACAAGACTTTGTTGTAAAAATTCCTTCCTCATTTAGGTCCCAAACCCATCAATCCCCAACATCATTCAGAACAGTTCCGGGTAGTAAATCAAGGTAGTCCCAAAACTCCGCTAAATCCCTACGGTGTACTCTGTTCACTGATCCAACTCCAGACCTATCCTTCAATACAGGAGCCATTACGTATTTTATTCCGTATGTTGCACCGTTTATACCTTTCCAATTTGAATAAAGATGGAAACCTTTTGCTTAGTGGCATTCCTCCCACCCAGGTATCAATCCAAAACATGATATTCTCGTCATTCCCTACCTTTCCTACAATAGAATTCGATAGACTAATACGTCGTGGTAAAAGGATTTCATCAACTAATGTGATATTATTCCATACCCCGATGTATACATATTGCTCGGGATTGGTTTTATACCTCGTTCATTAAAATGAATTCCAGTGACAACTCTCCTCTAAAGCTTATCCGGTTCTGTTTTATATCGCCATCACCAGTTGGCTAACAAACTTAGATTGATATCTTTTAACCACCCAAGACCAAGCCCCACATGTTGTTTGTTTACAACCACATTATCCCATTTAACCCAGTGAATCTTTCTTTTGTCAGGAGAACTGCCCCAAAGAAAGTCTCTTCGAATTCTTTCTAATTGTTCAATTACAATGATTGGGGCTTTATAAAGTGAGAAGTAGTAGATTGGTAATGCATCCACCACTAACTTGCTAAGGTTCAAAGAGCGGTGTGCATGATTTCAAATTCCACTAGTGTGGCTGAAGTGTTTTCAAGGATTGATCATAAATTTGATTTGATATATGCGAAAATGGCGTTTGTGCATTGGTATGTTGGTGAGGGGATGGAGAGTTTTATGAGGCTCGGGAGGATTTGGTAGCTTTCGAGAAAGATTATGAGGAAGTTGGACTTGAGTCGGGTGATGGGGAGGATGATGACGGTGACGAGGATTATTAGTTTTTTTTTTTTGTTATAGTCATGGACTGTTGATGAACCAATATGGCGCATTGGTTTCAATTACAAGACTTGATGCTAGGTCTATCTTTTGTGTTTTTTTTGTTATGATTTAATTTGAATTTAGTAGGGTTATGTAATGTGTGCTTCTGCTTAATGTGTTTAAACAGGGATTAATTTAGCTATTTCTTTTATTTTGTTAAAGACTCATTTTCACCTAACAATAATTGGGCTATATTATTGAAACATAAAACAATATAAAGGAATTATAGATATTCTTCATACAACAAGAACAGCCACACGAATTAAAAACGAAAATCTCATGGGCTGGGGTCAAAACAAGAGGACCCCTCTTTGGCTGTGTAATTTTAACTGAGAATGTGAATTTCATGTACATGTGGGCATCAGTTCCATGGCTCCGTTCTTAGCTTAGCTGCATGATTTTTTATTTATTAAGAGATACGTACGTGTTGGGGCACATTATAACATTTGGTAGCTTAAATTTTTCTGAAAAACAGTTTGAAAGCATGTGTTTTGTTGTTTAGAGACAATTTTTGAAAATCAGCATTATGGATTCGTTTTTCAATCAACTGTCGATTTCGAGTTTTTTACCAAAATGGGGATGAGGGAATATTTATTTACCAAAATGGGTAATTTTAAAAGAATTTACCAAAATAGGTTTTTTTTTCTATTTCTTTTATTTTAACTCATAAACGATAAAAATAAAAAATACATCCCACTCCCTCAAGGCCTCAACAAGCCAACCAACGTTCCACTTTCTTCTCCAAATCATAAACAATCACAGTTTCAATCGTTTGTTCTCATTCAATCACAACGTGGTTTGATTTATCTCATTCAATCATTGGTTTTGGTTATTCAAGTTCAAACACAGAATCACAGGTTGGACTGATAACAAGTTCAATACTAAATATTAGAAAAGTGAATTATAATCATCTTTTGTAAATTGTTTCGTGAGATGAAATCTGAAAGATATTGAAGAGAGAGTTTATTTAATTAAAGTAAAAAAGATATGAATTACAAAATATTATTTAAATTAAACAAGTGGAAAAAAATACATATTTTTGTAAATACTTTTAGAATCACCTATTTTGGTAAATAAATTTCCCCCCACCTCAATTTTGGTAAAAAAAACTTGACGTATTTCAGCAAAGAATTGACGTTTGATTTATATTTTAGAAATGCGTGATTTTCCAACTATCTTAATTTTTACCAACGATTTTAGTACCGGGGATTTTCAAAACTGGCCGGATATACAAAACGTTTTGTTGGTGGAAGTTACAGCAACAATTTCACAAATGTCGTGTTGTATTTGTCTATTTTGTAAGTTGTGTCTATTATCAACATCCATTGCACTTATTAACTTATTTCAACTTGATTGCCTTTATGTTATTTTTACGTGCATCGTATATACGGTTCTGAGTGAACACATTTTTTTCCCGAGTTTATTTATAAAAAAGAAATGTAAAGAAAATAAAGTTTCCTTCTCTTTTCTTTTGGCATCTTCTCGTTCTCTTCAATTTTCTTTCCTTTCAGATTTTTCTAATTTGAAAAGATACAAATTCTCTTATTTTACTCATAATTTTCTCTCATCTCCTCTCCTTTAATGAAACTCGGGAACACCCCATTTATGTTTTCCTTCCTTAAATGAAACTCGGAAACACAACAAATTTTTTCCGTCCCTTATTTCCCTTCCCTTTCCTCCTTTAAATGAAACTCGGGAACACGGTGTTAGCGTTAATAGAATGTCACGTGGTTCCATATCATACTTGATTAGCTCCTTTACAGTATCTTTTCATTTGTATATAACTAGATTTCTTACCCGGCGTTGGGACAGTTGACAAAGCCCTAGCGTTGAGACCTGAGCGTTACGAGTGTGAGTCAACGCGTAGTCCCTTGGTATCAGTTGGGTCCGTTAGGGTATAGACATCGTTAGTAAAATTTGAGCGTTAAACCCAAAAGAATAATTCGTTAAATTAACATATAAAAAGAACAAAATATTTAAAACGATGTTCAGCAAACCCGGCCGGTGGTAAAATCTAAATGTTGTCGGTCCTGGGCATTGAGACGTTAACTTGACACAGTTCGGTTGGTTTCGGCGACCTTCGTTATGGTACCAAAGCTAAAAAAGGAAAAAAATATAAAAATTTAGTGGACCAATGGGGTGGCATCAGTTGGTAAACTCGTGTTGGTAAAACCCGAGCGTTGTTGGTCCCAGTTTTTGAGGCGTTGAGTGAACCAATGGGGTGACGTCAGTCGGTAAACAGGGGCATTGGTAAAGCCCGAGCATTGAGAAGGTGTGTGTAGAGATGTTCAAAACTATCCGGATTCGAATTTGTATCCGAATTATCCGACTATCCGTATCCAAACTATCCGAAAATTCGGATATCCGAATCCCGGATATCTGAAAATTAGGATTCGGATTCGGATATCGGTTTTCAGATTTTTCATATATCTTAATTATCCTGTATTTTATTTTTAATTTTATTTTATATTATACACAAACCCTAGATCACAATATCTTATATCACATAACACAGGCGCCTCCCTCTCTCTCACTTAATAAAAAGCAGCGGCGCTTCATCTCTCACTAAAACAAGATCTGCGGCCACCGTCTCCGGCCATCCTGTTTCTAAACAAGTACCACCAGTCCCGTCGCCATCCAACATCCATTCAGCCACATGTCGCCATCTATCATCTTCCACTCAGCCACCACTCGGTCACCATTCAGCCACTTGTCGCCATCCATCATCTTCCAGCTTCCATTCAGCCACCCAACATCCATTCACACCAAATATACGTGTTTTAGATTGTGGAGCTCTCACCATGTTTCTTATTATTTGGTTGTATGTTTGGTTTGTTGGATTAAGAAACTTGTTATTTGGTTGTTGTATGTTTGATTTGGAAACTTGAATTCATAAGATGATATATGGTTTTTTTTAGTAAAACAAGGTTTTTATTAATTCTTTTTCGGATATTCGGATATCTGAAGTTTCGGATTTGGATTCAGATAGTGATTTTCACTATCCGAAAGGTTCGGATATCCGGTTTCGAATATCCGAAATTTCCGATATCCGGTTTTGAACACCCCTAGGTGTGTGTATGCAAATATGGTCGGTGTCCGTCATGTTCGTTACGATATCAGAATGAAAACAAACAAAAAACCATAATTGACGTTCGGCCGGCTTCCATATATTCGTTATGGTACTAAAAAAACAAAATGAAATGAAAAAACAAAAATACAATAGACAAGTAAGGTGCCGCCAAGTGGCTCAATGGTAACTTAGCGGCACCAAACTTGTCATTTATAATAATAATAATAATATAATTATTATTATTATTATATTATTATTGTTATTTGGGATATTGATTTTTAATACTCCCGAATTTCACTCATTGGACAGTAACACTTTTAACTAATGATTTGTCTTCCACCACTCCCAACTTTTAACTTATTTTGTTATATCACTTCCGAACTTAACGGACCCTAACTCCGTTGTTTTTTTTCCTGACGTGGCCTTGTTTGCTGATGTGGTATGCTGTGTGGAAAAAAATCTTATTTTAAAAAAAGAAAAGCCTAACAAAAATATTATATATATATATATGTATGTATACACACACACAAACACCACCACTGTCTACACCATAACACCACCACAGAACTCCACCACTTTCGACCTCTATCGCCACCTTCACCACCACTGTCGGTCAAAATCCCCAAATCGAATGAGGTAGTTGTTGGTCAAAATCCCAAACTCAAATGAGATTGTCGTCGCCTCCGCGTTTTTCCGGCGAGCTCCACCGTTAAATTAGAGCATTGATTCGAGGTAATCTTTTGCCTGCCAGAAAAATGAGTTGTAGATTTTCGGCGAGCACCATATCCATCATTTCACCGCCCACCATCACAACAACCACAACCGCCAACCTCCGCTACCACCAGTGTCTCCCCCAACCACCTTCCGGAATCGTCTGCTTGCAGGAAAAACGAGTTGCAGGTTTCTGGCGAGCACCATCTTCATCATTTCTCCACATGTGCACAATCTCCATGATCTCCATCGTATTTCAACACCTCTGCACCATCTCCATTGTCAGAAAGACGAGGTAGCCGTAAAAAATCAAATTCGCCGGAAAAACGAGGTCGCCGGAAATGGAAGTTATTGGGATTTTGTGTTGAAGAAAGGAGATGGTGTGAGACCCACAACCTACTTTTTATTAATAAAAAGTTCCACGTCATCAAGAAAACTAACGGAGTTAGGCTTCGTTAAGTTCGGGAGTGTCAGAAACAAATATGGTGAAAGTTGGAAGTGGTGGAAGACAAATCATTAGTTGGTAGTGTCAAATTAGTGAAAGTTAAGATTATTGAAAACCAATATCCATAAAAATAATAATAATAATAATAATAATAATAATTTTAATGCATATAGATCATGGTCCTCCAAATGATGAGTATGCTCATCACATGTTACCAATTAAAATGAACTATTAATACTCTTTGGTACTCAAACGTCTAAGGCTATGTGTAGTGGAGGGGTTATAAATGGGGACGAATTGTGATACGAGGTGTCCAGTCAGCAAGGGCGGAAATTTGTTTTTGGGTTGTAATGGTGTAGGGGCTACAAATTGGGCCCACAGTATCTTTTTTTATTATTTTCTTTTTATAATTAAACTAATCAAATAAAAACCAATTTCTTTAAATAATTAGATAAAAATGCATTAAAATTAAAAAGAAATACAAAAAAATACATAACTAAAAATGAATACACAACTAAAAATATATAAAAAAAACATATAGCTCGGTTGGCGTACATGTTTAGGTTCGGGTCGGGAAATTGAAACAGATAGCTCGGTTGGTTTAGGTTTATCGGGTTCCATTGTAAGTTCACGTTCGGTTGGTTTTTCGAACCATGGTGTTGATCGAAAGGAGGGAATGGGTGGTTCGGTTGGTTCGGGTTATTTCTAGGATTCATTTTGCTAATTTTTTTGTAAGAATTTGGGTATGAATTGTGTATAAAATTTGTCACATCACCATATATATATATATACATATACATATATATACACACACACAACATGTAATAAAATAGTAATATTATTTTCTTCACCCAAGCAACAAAAGAACCCCGCCCCCGCCCCTTTTCGCCCACTTATCTCCGGGGGGAAAGGGGTGGCGTTCGCGCCCCCTCGCGCCCAAAATTCGTCCAAACCCACGGCCACTACACATTGCCTAACAGTTGTCACTCCCTTGTATTCACCAGCTTAGTCACCGTTTAAAAAAAACTTTGATCCCACTTGTGTCTTTCTACGATCCTTGGATAAGTATGATAAAACCAAATTCACATCCACTAGTTTGTACTCAATTCATCAAGATCTTTTAACAATACCTACTAAAAGATGGCTAGTTCAAGACGCTGAACAACAAAGTTTTATTTTGGAAAAACATCATCATTATAGGTATGTACACGCGATAGAAAAATGAGAGAGGGGGGGGGGGGGACAAAATATGCTATTATTGTTAAATAATAAAGAATATGCTTGGTCAAAGATTGCATATCATCTTCCATACTTAAACCCGTAAATAACTCCTCATCATGTAACATCCCGAAATTTCCAAGAATAAATAATTAATATATTATTTATTTAAGATGGAAAAGTTTACTTAACTTAATAGAAAAATAGTAAAATAATAAAGATGGAAGGATAAGTAGGCTAATTTAGTGGTGTTCTTCGGGTTATTTATTCGGGTTTCAGTTTGTTCGGGTTTGAGGTCAAAACAAATTGACCCAAGAACCGACCCAAGTAAGTTCGGTTTGTTTGGGTTTCGGGTTAAACGGGTCGGGTTACTTCTGTAACACCCCGACCAAAGGCGGATTATACATCGGGGCGCCACATATTGTTTCATTACTCGTGACACTATTGGGTGTCAATATTTAATAAATACATTCATTCGCGCACGCGCAAAGTAAACAAGATAACATAAATCATCATAAATCAATATATTATAAATCATAATATTCGAACAGCAAAAACTTGTCTTGATACATTTTAATCTAGGTCCAAAATAAAGAAAACTTCCTACGTGTCCACAAGCTCCAAAACAGCTACTGCAAACCTGAACATGTGTTAAAATAAACGTCAAACACTTGCGTGTTGGTGAGAAATCAAGTTTAATACAATACATAGATAACAATAAATCTGCGCGCAACATGTGTATGTCTGGTTTTCAACAAGGGTGTAATCTGATCGGGACCAACTCTAAGATTCATAGACTGCCAGTGCTCACAATTGAGCTCACAAACAAGAAAGACTGTGCAAGTGTAAACAAAAGAGGAAAATCATAAACGATAGTTCTCCCGTGTTCATCTAATGGTACCATGAGAACTGCGGAATAGACCGACAAGACGGTTAATGATCCACACATACAAATAAACAGCCAAGTCTACGTCCTCAACACATGGGATACTGCGCGACTAAAGTTCATAAACAGTTTAAGACTCTAAGTTTGTATGAACACATGAACATCCCAAAACATTAAAAGCAAAAAGGGATTAGGTACGAGATTACTCACTTGATAAACGATGCGGTGTAAGATAAAGCAAGAACCAACTTTAAACAAGCACAAGTTAACCTATAAATAAGATTATTGTTTTAATGATTTGTTTTAAGTCTTGATTATAAGTTAGCATAATTAATAAGTAAATTATTATATATAATATATATTACCGGAAAAGCAGGGCAGAACAGGATAGAAGACGAAGGCAAAGAGAGAGGAGGCGGCAGAGGAAGAACAACGGCAAGGAGCAAGAGAGAACAGGAGAGTTTAAGTGCTTTGTGTGTGCAGTGTTAGGAAATTAACATTATTATTTATAGGAAAACCTTAGGGAACACAATCCCTAGAAAAGAGGAAAAGATCTCAAAAAGTAAAAGATTCCAAAAGCAAAAGATATCAAAAGATATGGCAGCTGCAGGGGACAAAGGAAAAGCTGACAGGTAACAGTAAACAGGCATGGGCGGGTCAGATAAAGGTACTGGTCAAGCATGGAAAAGCAGATCTCAAAAGATAATGTCAGTCACTTTTTCTGTCAACCAATGGGGTTGGTGCGCATGCTGCGCCAAAAGTGGCTTTTCAGACATAAGATAGGTCAGGTCAACAGCACAGAAGATAAGACAACACAAAAGTAAACGGCTGGATTAAACAGAAGAAAAGACTCAAGACATAGCGCGAGAAAGCTTGAGCGCGAAGGCAGACACAGAAGGTCAAGAGTGCGCGAGCGCGAAGGCAGACAGAACCAACCTTCACGCGTCGCGGGAAGAACTACATTTCTGAGCGCGCCGCGGGAAGAACTTCAATTCTAAGCGCGTCGCGAAAAGAACTATATTCCTTAGCGCGTCGCGGGAAGAACGGTATCCATAGCGCGCCGCGGGAAGAACTAAAATCCTTAGCGCGCTGCGGGGACAGTTCGTCTCGCGTATCGCAGTAACAGGTGGTCTTCACGCAGGCTTCCTTGTAAGGAGTCTGGCGCGTGGAGCTGCGCAGACAACCTTAGGCGGGAAGGAACAAATGACAGGGGTTCAAGGCTTAAGGGCGGGACGGCGACAAGAGGGAAAAGAAGGCGGAAAGAGAGAAGAAGAGGGACGGGACGGCGGAAAGAAAGAGAGAGAAAGAGGCGGAAAGGAAAATATATTATTATTATTAAAAGTAAAATATAAGTATAAATAAATATTAAATCATAAAAGAAAGAGATCGGATCAGAGAAACGGGTACCTGGGTCGGGTCGGATCGGGGCAGAAGTCACAGTCTCCCCTACTTTAAGAAATTTCGTCCCGAAATTTATCTCGAAGTAGGTTGCGCAGAGAACAGGTACGGGTACTTGATCTTCATTTGATCTTCCCTTTCCCATGTAAACTCGGCTACGCGCTTGGACTCCCAGCGAACTTTCACGATAGGGATGCGACTGCGCTTGGTTTGCTTAACCTCGCGATCCATAATCTCAACAGGCTTCTCAACGAAATGCATGGATTCATCAACTTGAACTTCATCAAGTGGAATGTGAAGGTTCTCGTCGGCTAAACACTTCTTGAGATTGGATACATGGAACGTTGGATGCACATTACTGAGCGCGGGCGGCAGGTCAAGTCTGTAGGCAACTTTTCCTACACGCGCGAGAATCTTAAATGGTCCAACATATCGAGGAGCAAGCTTACCTTTCTTCCCAAAGCGGACAACACCCTTCCAAGGCGACACTTTGAGGAGAACAAGATCACCAACTTGAAATTCGAGAGGCTTCCGCCTACGATCTGCGTAACTCTTCTGTCGGCTTCTGGCAGTCAGCAGATGATCACGGATCTTGGCGATTTTATCGGTTGTCTCTTGAACTAGTTCGGGTCTGTGATTTGAGCTTCTCCCACTTCGCTCCAACAAATCGGGGAGCGGCACTTACGACCGTAAAGTGCTTCAAATGGGGCCATACCGATACTGGAATGATAGCTGTTATTATAAGAGAACTCGATCAAAGGCAGGTGCGAATCCCAATTACCTCCAAAATCAAGAACACAAGATCGGAGCATATCCTCAAGAGTTTGAATAGTTCGCTCAGACTGACCGTCAGTCTGAGGATGATATGCCGTACTCATGTCCAAGCGAGTTCCTAGCGCAGATTGGAGAGATTTCCAAAAGCGAGATATAAAACGGCCATCGCGATCGGATATGATGCTCAAAGGAGTACCATGGCGGCAGACAATTTCCTTGACATAAAGCTGCGCGAGTTGCTCAACACGGTAGTTTTCACGAATGGGCAGAAAGTGAGCAGACTTAGTCAAACGATCCACTATTACCCAAATGCTATCATGTTTGCTTGCTGTCAAAGGTAACTTGGTAATGAAGTCCATCGCTATACCTTCCCATTTCCACGTAGGAATTTCTGGTTGTTCGAGCAAACCAGATGGGCGTTGGTGTTCAGCTTTTACCTTAGAACAGGTCAGGAATTTAGCTACGAACACAGCAATATCCTTTTTCATACCGGGCCACCAATAAGTAATGCGCAAATCCTTGTACATCTTATCAGCGCCAGGATGAATAGAATACCGAGATTTATGCGCTTCACTCAGGATATCAGCGCGAAGATTCTCATCAAAGGGAATCCAGATGCGATTAAGATAGCAGAGAATCCCACTCAGATTGGGCACAAAATGTGCTTCCGCGCCACACGCTAACTTGGCGCGAAGGTTACCATTACTGATGAATGCGCGCTGGGCGTCACGAATGCGCGATTCAAGGTTGCTTTGGATCGGCGCGAAGTGAAGCTGTGTGCGCGGCAAGATACAGTTAAGCTGGCAGGGTTTGCGGCTGAGCGCATCGGCTACCACATTAGCCTTACCAGGATGATACCGGATCTCACAATCGTAATCGCTGATGAGTTCGTTCCATCGGCGTTGCCTCATGTTAAGTTACTTCTGATCAAAGATATGCTGAAGGCTTTTATGGTCAGTGTAGAGGATACACTTAGTACCATAAAGGTAGTGTCTCCAGATCTTCAAGGCAAAAACAACTACGCCTAGTTCGAGATCGTGAGTCGTATAATTCTTTTCATGAACCTTAAGTTGCCTTGATGCGTAAGCGATAACCTTGCCTCGTTGCATAAGAACACAACCGAGACCTTGGTTGGATGCATCGCAATACACGACAAAATCTTCATTACCCTCAGGTAACGCAAGGACAGGAGCTTCACACAACAAACGCTTGAGCGTTAGAAAGGCTTCTTCTTGCTTCGAGCCCCAAATATACGGTTTACCTTTGTGCGTTAGAGCTGTTAAAGGCAAAGCGATCTTCGAGAAGTTCGAAATAAATCGCCGGTAGTAACCAGCTAAGCCCAAGAAGGAACGGATTTCGGTAGGAGTGGATGGCGTAATCCAGTTCTTGATTGCTTCAATCTTGGATGGGTGGACATGAATACCCATATTGTTCACAACATGGCCAAGAAACTGTACTTCATCAGACCAAAATTCACACTTGGAAAGCTTAGCATAGAGTTGCTCAGCTCTAAGCTTTTGCAACACCAACCGAAGATGTTGCTCATGCTCGGCCTTGGTCTTAGAATACACCAGAACATCATCGATAAACACAATCACGAATTTATCCAAGAAAGGCCTACACACCCGATTCATTAGATCCATGAAAACGGCGGGTGCGTTGGTTAAACCGAAGGACATGACCAAGAATTCAAAATGGCCATAACGAGTTCGAAAAGCAGTCTTCGGAACATCTTCATCGCGGATGCGCAACTGGTGATAGCCAGAGCGGAGATCAATCTTGGAAAAACAAGAGGCACCTTGGAGTTGATCAAATAGGTCGTCAATACGCGGTAAGGGATACCGGTTTTTAATGGTGAGTTTGTTCAACTCGCGGTAATCAATACACATGCGAAACGATCCATCTTTCTTTTTAACGAACAACACCGGAGCACCCCAGGGCGAAGAGCTAGGGCGAATGAATCCTTTAGCAGTCAACTCTTGAAGTTGGCTTGCCAATTCTTGCATCTCAGCGGGCGCAAGACGGTAAGGAGATTTAGCTACGGGGGAAGCACCAGGGACAAGATCAATACGAAACTCGACTTCCCGAGCGGGAGGGATACCAGGAAGATCATCAGGAAAAACTTCAGGGAAATCACGCACAACGGGGATATCGCGAAGCTTCTTTTCTTCAGCAGGCTTAACCACATGGGCTAAGAATGCAATATACCTTTTCCGCATGAGCCTTCGGGCTTCGGCGCAAGACATAAGTTTAAGACCGCGGGAGGGTTTCTCGCCGTAGATATGAAGATCACCATTTTCTCGAGGGATGCGAATCATCTTCTTGGCGCAAATAACTTCGGCGCGATTATGCGTAAGCCAGTCCATACCAATGATAACATCAAAGCTTCCAAGAGGCATGGGGATGAGGTCGATCAGAAAATCGTTTTCGTTAAGGTTAAGCGTGCAATCTTTAATCACTGAGTTAATTAAAACAGTTTCGCCATTAGCCAATTCAACTGAAAAATTTTCTTTTAAATCGTTGCGCGGTCGCGCAAGCTTCTGCTCAAACGCGTGAGAAATAAAACTTCGATCGGCGCCAGTATCAAAAAGTACAGAAGCATAAAATCCGTTAAGCAAAAATGTACCATTAACTACGTCATTATTCGCTTGCGCTTGGTGCGCGGTTATGTTAAAAGCTCGTCCGCGTGTCACTTGGTTCGAAATCTGGTTCACCGTGTTCGCTTGCGTAATCTGAACTTGTAGTCTCGGGCATGCGTTCCGGAAATGACTGGGATCACCGCAGTTGAAGCACGATCTGGGTCGTGGGTTTTGGTAGGTTGGTTGTGGGTTCTGCGGGTAGACTGGTGGTGTTGGCGCAATTGGATTGGCGGGAAGGGCTCTACAGTTTTCTGCAAGGTGACCAGCGCGGCCACATCGGTTACAAAGTCGACATGGGACTTGAGGTGGGTGGTGGAGTCTACAGGTTTGGCAAAAGGGGTGGTTTCCTGTGTAGGGTTTCTTAGTTGGCGGGGCAGGGAGTGCTGGATTGGTTAAGGCATAGTTGTGGACTATAGGGGGAGTTGGGTAGGTTGACAGGGGTTGAGGGGCGTATGCTAGAGGTTGGTAAGCGGGTTGCTGGACTATGGGCGGGCTGGTAAGCGCGTAGACTTGTCTGCGCCTACGTTTCTGGTTATGGTTTGAGGGTTCTGGTTTGGTTTCTGCGGGTTCAGAGACAGTTTTGGTGGGTTTGGTCTTCTCAGTTCCCCGCAGGAACAGGGTTCCTGCTCTGACATGGTTGTCGCTGAGCACAGCGGCCAACTCGATGGCGTCAGAGAGGGTTAGTGGGTTCCTGGCCCATACAGAATCTTGAATTTCCATGGGGAGACCCCCAAGGAATTTCTCTATGGCTCGGCGGGAAGGGGTAACAAGGTGAGGGACAAGCAGGCTTAGTTCATGGAAGCGCGTCGCGTACTCGCGCGCTTCACCGCTGTATTGCTTAAGATTCCAAAATTCCTCCTCCAGGCGCTTAACTTCGTTGGGAGGGCAGAATTCTCGCGTCAGAATTTCCTTGAATTCCTCCCATGTCATGCTAGAAGCAGCTTCTGCGCCACGCGCATGAGCTACTCCATTCCACCATGTAAGCGCTCTAGATTCCAGGACACTGGAAGCATATAGGGTTCGTCTGTCTGAGGGGCATTGGGTATGGAGGAAAGTGTTTTCAATCTTCTCGAGCCATTGGAGCATCACGGTGGCTCCTTCAAGACCTGTGAACTTTGGAGGGTTACCCGCGTTGAAGGATTTAATATTGTAACCGGAGGTGTTGGTATTGTTTTGGCTCAAAGCTTGGGCTATTGCGGCGGCCATTTCCCGGGAACGTTGCTGCGATCGTCTGCGCGAGGCTTCTCTCCTCTGATGGCGGCGAGATAGCGGAGGCATTCTATAAAAGTTTTAATTTTAGTTAATATCTTGGTTTTAGCGCAAAGTATAACCTCGAAAAGCTTGGTTTCACGGAGTCAGTTACTGTCAAAAGTTAAAGTAAAATAAATGACCATAAATGCAGACTTAATAAAGGTAACGAATTCGAATCAAGAATCGACAATTCATGTATCACCATCAACGAGTATTGGAGATTGACGATTCATGTATCACCATGACTTTTCAATCCTCAATATAAAATATACAAGAAAATGAGTATTGGAGGTTGAAAATTCATGTATCACCATGACTTTTCAAGTCTCCAACCTCAGAACATAATCGTAAATGGAAATTGAAAATCAACTATTCATGTATCACCATGACTTTTCGGATTTTCAAATCCAACAAACGAATATGTAAGTAAAATCAATAAAAATCGAAATTCAACAAAAATCGAAATATCGCGGAATAAAACAAAATCATATACTGCGCAGGCGCGAGCATATTCATAAATAACGAGTAATTAACCATAAGCGCGCAAACATGAGATTTCTCTCATGCGCGAGAGGGGACTCTTAGGTATTCTAGGCCGTTACGTCTAACCACCTATCCTAAAGTCAACGAGCTCTGATACCAATCTGTAACACCCCGACCAAAGGCGGATTATACATCGGGGCGCCACATATTGTTTCATTACTCGTGACACTATTGGGTGTCAATATTTAATAAATACATTCATTCGCGCACGCGCAAAGTAAACAAGATAACATAAATCATCATAAATCAATATATTATAAATCATAATATTCGAACAGCAAAAACTTGTCTTGATACATTTTAATCTAGGTCCAAAATAAAGAAAACTTCCTACGTGTCCACAAGCTCCAAAACAGCTACTGCAAACCTGAACATGTGTTAAAATAAACGTCAAACACTTGCGTGTTGGTGAGAAATCAAGTTTAATACAATACATAGATAACAATAAATCTGCGCGCAACATGTGTATGTCTGGTTTTCAACAAGGGTGTAATCTGATCGGGACCAACTCTAAGATTCATAGACTGCCAGTGCTCACAATTGAGCTCACAAACAAGAAAGACTGTGCAAGTGTAAACAAAAGAGGAAAATCATAAACGATAGTTCTCCCGTGTTCATCTAATGGTACCATGAGAACTGCGGAATAGACCGACAAGACGGTTAATGATCCACACATACAAATAAACAGCCAAGTCTACGTCCTCAACACATGGGATACTGCGCGACTAAAGTTCATAAACAGTTTAAGACTCTAAGTTTGTATGAACACATGAACATCCCAAAACATTAAAAGCAAAAAGGGATTAGGTACGAGATTACTCACTTGATAAACGATGCGGTGTAAGATAAAGCAAGAACCAACTTTAAACAAGCACAAGTTAACCTATAAATAAGATTATTGTTTTAATGATTTGTTTTAAGTCTTGATTATAAGTTAGCATAATTAATAAGTAAATTATTATATATAATATATATTACCGGAAAAGCAGGGCAGAACAGGATAGAAGACGAAGGCAAAGAGAGAGGAGGCGGCAGAGGAAGAACAACGGCAAGGAGCAAGAGAGAACATGAGAGTTTAAGTGCTTTGTGTGTGCAGTGTTAGGAAATTAACATTATTATTTATAGGAAAACCCTAGGGAACACAATCCCTAGAAAAGAGGAAAAGATCTCAAAAAGTAAAAGATTCCAAAAGCAAAAGATATCAAAAGATATGGCAGCTGCAGGGGACAAAGGAAAAGCTGACAGGTAACAGTAAACAGGCATGGGCGGGTCAGATAAAGGTACTGGTCAAGCATGGAAAAGCAGATCTCAAAAGATAATGTCAGTCACTTTTTCTGTCAACCAATGGGGTTGGTGCGCATGCTGCGCCAAAAGTGGCTTTTCAGACATAAGATAGGTCAGGTCAACAGCACAGAAGATAAGACAACACAAAAGTAAACGGCTGGATTAAACAGAAGAAAAGACTCAAGACATAGCGCGAGAAAGCTTGAGCGCGAAGGCAGACACAGAAGGTCAAGAGTGCGCGAGCGCGAAGGCAGACAGAACCAACCTTCACGCGTCGCGGGAAGAACTACATTTCTGAGCGCGCCGCGGGAAGAACTTCAATTCTAAGCGCGTCGCGAAAAGAACTATATTCCTTAGCGCGTCGCGGGAAGAACGGTATCCATAGCGCGCCGCGGGAAGAACTAAAATCCTTAGCGCGCTGCGGGGACAGTTCGTCTCGCGTATCGCAGTAACAGGTGGTCTTCACGCAGGCTTCCTTGTAAGGAGTCTGGCGCGTGGAGCTGCGCAGACAACCTTAGGCGGGAAGGAACAAAGGACAGGGGTTCAAGGCTTAAGGGCGGGACGGCGACAAGAGGGAAAAGAAGGCGGAAAGAGAGAAGAAGAGGGACGGGACGGCGGAAAGAAAGAGAGAGAAAGAGGCGGGAAAGAAAATATATTATTATTATTAAAAGTAAAATTTAAGTATAAATAAATATTAAATCATAAAAGAAAGAGATCGGATCAGAGAAACGGGTACCTGGGTCGGGTCGGATCGGGGCAGATGTCACAACTTCGGGTCGGGTTTCGGGTTTAACAAATTAAAAAAAATTATCCAACTTTAACAATATAAAAAAAACCATATTCTAAGCCGTTATAAAACCGTAATATACAACCATATTCAATAATGAATTATAATATTTAGCAAAACCTGAAATTTATTATACAAGCATGCATTAGACGGGATGAAGTGTTGTAGCATGTGGATCAATACTTGTGTGGATTGAAGAAACATGTCCAATACATATTGGTTTAAATACTATACTATTTAAGTTTTTGAATTGAAGATACATTCGCAACATGCTTTATGGTAATTAATACATTGGGATCCAATGTGATAGATCCAAATATTAATTGGAGTATTGAGAACAACCGAGCAAGAATACATATGGTCACTATGTCACTTCACCGCTAAACTGCCCTATAAAAATTAGTATACATACATCGATGTATCATACTTTGGGTTATTCGGGTCAACCCGAATAAGGGTATTTCAACCCAAATACCGACCTGAATTTTTTATCTCGGGTTCGGGTAAGGAGTT
Source organism: Bidens hawaiensis (assembly GCF_021521415.1). Lineage (NCBI taxonomy): Eukaryota > Viridiplantae > Streptophyta > Magnoliopsida > Asterales > Asteraceae > Bidens > Bidens hawaiensis. The sequence goes on from NW_027498143.1 coordinate 68,183, forward strand.
TAATCAGTTCGGGTGAATTCGGATCGGGTTATTCGGCTCTCGGGCCGCTTCGGTTCGGGTTCCTTATTCGGGTATGGATAAAAAACACACCCCTAGGCTAATTAAATGTAATTAATTATGGACCAAAAAGGAAAGATTGGCCTAAGGTCCATGGGCTTAAGGGAGTATAAATACCATTTAAAACACTAATCCTTTCCATTTTCATACATCTCCACACCATAGCCTACACCATCAAAACACACACTTAGCACAATTCCCGTTTTTGAGAAAACCACCCACAAAGACACAAAGATTCCCAGAGATATAGCCGTCGGATCGGCCTCAAATTTTAACTGAGTGTTCATGGTATATAAATGAATAATTTCATATATTAGATCTTCGATCAGAGGTCGGGAAGTCCGATTTTTATCAGCAAAACCATAGCAGCTCAAAAGTGAAGATTCCGGCAACCGTTCAGCCATTTTGGCGTCTGTAGAGGCGGTTTCCGGAGAAGCTGAGCTGATGGATTTGTAGATGGGGACAAGGCAGTTTTGTGGCCGCTTGAATCACTCAAATCGGAGTTCGTTTGATATGGTTTTGAGCATCTCGAGTGATTTCATACAAAAACCTCAAATGTACGTTTTTGTTAAAAGGCTTACTTTTCATGAGCGGATTTACATGAAAATTGGTAGGATGATAGATCGGGTCATGTTTATTGATAAAGTAATGAACTTGATAATAAACGGGTTAGTTGGTTCGTTTCGGCTAAAACGAGTAGTGTTCGGTTTGTGAAAAGGACGGGTAAACGAAGTCGGTTTTGTATGAAACTTAGTAGGATAGTAAATCGAGTATAGCTATACCATAAAGTTGCCAACTTGAAGATTAAAATGGACTTAACGAACTCATGGTTATGAACGGCTCGTTTAAATAAACCCTAGATCAAGTTTTGAACGTTTTAGCCATAAAGGTTCAAGCTTTATGCTAGAAACAGGTTAAATCTTGATAAGGGATGTAAAGCGGTTAAGGAGAATGGGAAATAAAAGATTAGAAACGTAATTTTGGACCGTTAACCATTATGTTAGCTTATAATCGATTTTAAGATAGTAAAATAGGAGCTGAAAGCAGTAGACAAGGGTTCTCGGTGACCTGAACATCCACCTTGAGTTCTCGGTCAAAGAGAGAACCTGGTCAACGAGAGTTCTCGGTGACCTAAGTTCTCGGTCACCAAGAGTTCTCGGCCACCTTAAGAGTTTTCGGTCAAAACAGTGTTTTCGGTCACGAGATCTCGGCTGAGTTCTCTACCTTAGAGTTCTCGGCCAGTTGGTGTTGTGTTGTGGGCCTGGCCCAACTAGGCCCACAAGCCAAAATGAACAGTAACCTGAGTTAACTAGTTGGACCATCTATATAAGTTAAACAAATGTGCCCAACTTAGAAAGTGTGTTGGTTAATTAAAATACCAACTTAAATAATTATACGGTTAATTAATATGTATATATTTAACAGTTAGCTGGGAACAGTTAAAGAAGGGATTAACCATTAAAGGCGAGCGTAACAGGATCCAGGTGAGTTTCTAGCTCCATTCCTTGTTATGTTTTCGAGGCTGTGTGCATACTCGATATGTTTGTTAATACACTTATCCTAAGTGATAAGTGTATGCCTTATGTGATGATGTGAAATGTAGGAATGATTGCTTGTTGGTACGTGAACGATCTTCGGATATTGCACGTACTGTCAGGTTGTAATGCTATGTACAATGTATGTATGTTATGTATGCTTATATGTATGAATGTGATAAAGTTAATAAAAGAAGGAAAGGTATGGTTGTATGGTAACGAAGAGGGAACCGGGCCCTAATAATACTCGACGTATGATGTATGGTTGTATGGTCACAAAGAGGGAACCGGGCCCTAATAATACTCGAGGTATGATGTATGGTTGTATGGTTACGAAGAGGGAACCGAGCCCTAATAATACTCGAGGAAGGAGGGAATCGAACCCTACTAATATTCGAGAACTAGGGAACCGAACCCTACTAATATTCGAGTAAGGAGGGAACCGTGCCCTAATAATACTCGATGAAGGAGGGAACCGGGCCCTAATAACACTCGAGGAAGTAGGGCATAATGCTCTTTATAACGTAAGATATGGAAGTATGAATGAATGTATGGAAGTAAAATGAAAGTATGAAAGTATGAACGAAAGTATATAAGTATGTATGTATTGTATGATGTATGATTAACTTGAACTCACTCAGCGTAGCTGACTTTTAGTATGCACGCAGGTGAGTGGAATGAGACAGCTAGCTTGAGCGGGATACATGGCAGAAGAATAAGAGGCTAGCATCTTGAGACTTATGATGTTTTTATGTTTAATGTTTTTATAAAATGAAAGACAAGATGTTGGTTTAAGGCAAGTCATGAAATGTTATGAAGGTTTAATGAAAGTTTTATATTCCGTGTAAAGTTTTAATTAACTCTGATAGTTAGAACTGTGTTTATGAGTAAATCCAACGTCCAAAGTAGGGCACCGGTAACGAGGCCTTACACATTAAAATCTCAATCATAGCTAATTCATAGCTCATCAATCATGTATTTTTTATTTTTATTTTTATTAACTATGTAAAATCCTATATATTGGATTCTCTTTTCATTGTAATATTATCATAAAATAAATACAATTTCAAACCTTTATATGAATTCTCTATCTCTGACTCTCAACATGGTATCAAAGCAGTGAATGATCCTAGGATTAATTCATGCGTTCTTTCCCTTGCCCATCTTCGACCAATTCGACTCATCACGATGACAATTCAAGCATCAATAATGATTTTTTTATCCAAATTACAAACCAATCTAAAAAACATAACCAAACATGACTGGCATCAACCATATGCACCTCAAATCTTTAAAAAAAAAACCACCGCCCATCCTTCGCCGGCGCACCACCACAATCTACTACCGCTGCTACTACCACAAATGAGGTCGACGCCATGGTTAAAACATAGCACGGAAACCTAACTTACAGTAACAGGACCTAGCAAAATTGAGTGACGGAGTGAAGGTCACAAGAAATCTGAAATCGGAACCACCGTTGTGGGTGCCAATATTTCCACCAACAGCGAAGGCGATTGCCAAGGTGGTGGTAACGGCGTGCGCAATAAGACGACATCGCTTGTAGAAGAGAATGATGATTCGACAATTACTGGGTTTGGGGAAAACTTACCAGATCCATCTCCTATTAACCTAAATTGTCAACATTTCAAATTAGACCCTGGAGAAACAAGTTAATCCCGAACAGGCGCCTTTAGTTGTTATATAGAACAAAGTTTCAAGAAATGTAAAAGAGACCCTAAACCTGATGGAAGGGCAAATATGGCTCAAACTTATGATGAAAAACCAAATAAATCATGGATATTCGATTACGGTGCAATCGATACCATGACTTATGATCTATCGGATCTGATCTCATCATCTAAGCCCCGAAGAAAGTATATACAAATTGCAAATGATGGGATAATGGATGTGAAAAGGGGATGGACAATTGAGATTTCATCTACACTAAACTCTATAATTGTCTTTACATCCCTTCTCTATCACATAAACTTTTAACAATAAGTCACGTGACTAAAGAACTCAATTGCACTGTACTTATGCATCCCACTTTCTGTAATTTGTAGGTTATCAGGACGGGGGTAATCATTGGCCATGGCGCTGAACGACAAGGGTTCTACTATATAGACGAGCTGACTCAACATGGTATTGTGATGTTAGCTCATGGGACTGTAGACCAAGAGACATGGTTGTGGCACAGAAGATTGGGGCACCTATACGCAGGTTACTTGAAAATTCTATTTCCAAACCTACTTCCTTCTAAAAATATATCCGCATTGTGAAACAAGCGTGTTAGCCAAAAGTCACAGACAAACATTCAAACCAAACAACACCACAAGGGTCAATTCACCTTTTTCATTGATTCACTTTGAAGTTTGGGGTACCGCCTCTATTATTGGGGGTCAAAACCTTTGTTTTTTTCTTCTTTTTGTGGATGATTCCACTATAATGACATGAGTTTATTTCTTAAATCACAAAACTGAAGTAGTTGATAAGATTACTTCTTTCTAGTCATGATTAAAACCCAATTTCGAAAAGATATTTAAATTCTTCGATCCGATAATGGAGGGGAGTTTGTTAAAACAAATATGAAACGATTTCTTGAAACTAAAGGAATAATCCATCAAACATCTTGTTCGCACACCCTTGAACAGAATGGTGTCGTAGAACGGAAAAAACAAATCCTTTTAGAAATTACCCGGACACCTTTAATTGAATCTCAGGTTCCAAGGAGTTTTGGTCTGAAGTTGTAGCTACTGCCACTTACCTGATTAACCGTCTTCCAACTTATATCCACAAATTAAAAACCCCATTGCAAGCCCTCTCAGAATTCATCAAAGTACCATATTTCCATACCCTTCAACCTCAAGTCTTTGGTTGTACTGCCTTTGTCCATATACCCAAAATCAATAGAACCAAACTCGATCCATGTGCTGAAAAGTGTGTGTTCGTTGGTTACAAAGTAAATTAAAATAGATATCGGTGCTATAACCCGAAAATAAGACGTATGCATACAACCATGAATTGTGATTTTCTAGAAACAGAATATTATTATTTTTCCCAACATAGTGGTTAGGGGAGAAGGAAGATCTTGGTTGCGGTATATATCATCATCAGAAGAAATCAGTCACAATACTCACAAAGAGTCACACTCAAACTCCACACAAGAACCTAAAGAGCCAATCATCAGTGCTACGGCCTTTGACAACACTCCTTCCAACACGATACCTGAGGTAAGTAACTCATTTGAATCCTATGGTGGCTCTGTTACCGTTGCTCATGATAATCATGATATATCTAATTACTCTGACAATCCTAGTGTTCCTAATAATGATTATGAGATGGCAGAGAATGAAGGAACTGAATCATAAGCATTTCCTAAAATTGAAGAAATATATGTACTACCTCCAAGATCCAGTAAAGGAATTCCTCCAAAACAGGATTCTCCAGAAAAGCAATCTTGTGGATCTAAGTATCCTATAGCTAGCAGAAGCAAATTTATCCAAGGAAGCCAAGGTTTTTGTTTCATCTCTTTATTCAGAAGAAATTCTTACGAGTATAGATCAAGCTTTGTAAGTAAAGAACTGAAAAGATGCAATGGAAACAGAGATGTAAGCATTGAAAAAGAATGATACAAGGGAAACGTGTGGGAAACGTGTTCTCTTCTATCGGGAAAGAAACCATTGGGATGTCGTTGGGTCTTCACAATTAAGTACAAACCAAGTGGTACAATTGGAAGATATAAAGCTTGGTTAGTAGCTAAAGGCTATACCCAGGCATATGGGATTTGATTATTCCGAAATTTTTTCTCCCATTGCCAAAATCGACACAATTAGAGTCCTTTTCTCTGTTACCACAAATAAAGGGTGGCCTCTTCATCAATTTGATGTGAAGAATGCCTTCAATTCCTTCATGGAGAACTATAGGAGGACGTATACATGTATGCTCCTCTGTGATTTACAAGAGTTTAAAGATCGAGAAGTATGTTGGCTGAAGAAACCCCTTTATGGGCTAAAACAGTCCCTTTGGGCCTGGTTTGGCAAACTCTTGCAATGAAGAAATATGGTTTCAGACAGAGTAATTCGGATCATACTTTGTTTCTCAAACAAAGAAATGGTCTTGTAACATGTCTAATCACATATGTTGATGATATTATTATTACGAAATGATAAAGAAGGAATAGAACAACTAAAAAGGAGCTTGTTTGCAGAATTCGAAATGAAAGACCTGGGAAGATTAAAGTATTTTTTGGGATTTGGAGAACTAAGGTCTAAACATGGGATTTTTATCTGCCAAAAAAAGTATATTCTTGATCTTCTAGTAGAGACATGTATGATTGATTGCCAACCAGCAGAAATCCCCATGATACTAAATCATAAACTTCATATGGAAGTTGAGGCTGAACTGGTAGACAAAGAAAAATACTAACGATTGGTGGGAAAATTAATATATCTCTCACAGACGCAACCTGATATAACATATGTTATTGGGGTTCTAAGTCAGTTCATGCATCAACCGTTTAACACAAAATATACCCTTATATCATACACTCTCTTCACCTACGCACCATCTTCCATCCCCTTCTTCACTACCGATCTTCATCGCCACTCTTCACCGCTGCACCGTCGACCACCACCAATGTCAGATCGTGCCACTCGTCGTCGGAACCTGAACACATCGATTCCATCCTCATCTAAGAAGGTTCAATTTCTATTTCTGGTTCAATTGATTTCTATTTAATCCATTTTTATTGTTTGATTTAATCAATTCGTTTAATCGATTTTGGTTATATGGGGTTGGGTTTAGTTTCTTATTTAATCATCTGAGGTTGTCTTAGTATTGAAGAAAGTGATTTAAGGATTGATTTATTATAAATGTAGTTATTGATTAAAATAGATTTTTATGTGAATTTAAGAAGGTTTGGATGATGAGTTTAATTTTCTTGTTTTATCATATGGGCTTGAAATTTGTTTGTATGTGTGAGTGTATATATTTATATTTTCCAAAAAGGTAGATTCATAGTACTTTTTGTCGATAGAGGCTCCTAGCCAAAAAAGGTCTCCAATGACAATGAAATACAAGTAATGACTAGCTCCTTATTAGTCATGTTTAAGATCGAGTTGACTTTAGATATAAACTACAACCTTTGTTTCATGACTTGATGCTACTACTTAGCAGGTGTGGAATCTGGAAAATAGGTCAATTGCTTCTAGTTTGCAATGGAGCTCCAATATTACAAGTTTCTTTATTATTTCTGGCTCCTTCTTTATGTAAGATACTTAAAAAAGTGCAATAGTGTAAAGTTTCGGAATGTGTCTTACTACTAAATGCATGTATGTTGGAGATGATAGTGGGTTGATGTATGTTTTAATGTTATAAAGCATGAGGAGGATGGAGAACTTTTATTACTACCATATCATGTTTCAGTGAAATCCCTTACTGGTATATTAATCTTACACACTAAATAGTTAGTGCTTAGTAAATAATTGGTGTATTTTTATTTTCTCTACAGAAGTAGCTATCAATCTTCTTTTGGGAATAAGCAAGATACAAGTATTGGTTGAAGTTCTCATTTTTATATATAGAGTTTAGATTTCATATACTGTAGTGATTGGTTGTTCTTTTGCAGTGTTTTGGTCCTATATGAGAGTGGCTTAATTATATTATGGAATAATTTTGAAGCTCAAGTGGTTGTAGTTAGAGGTGATAAAGATCTAAACTAAAGGATTGAGTTGTTGACCAACCTGAACATGATTTGGAGGAAAAAAAATATCTGCTCTTAGTTAGGCATCTTTTAATGGGACATTTTGCTTCCCGTATAAATTCTTTTGTCGATTTGTTTATAAATTGATGGATGCTTATTAACTCGTGTATTTGTAACTCTTATTAGTGACTCATGTAAACTACTATTTGTGATCGTTTGACATGCTTCATTTTGATGCATTGTATAATTACATGTTCATCATTTTTCATTTTAGTTTAATAATTGTGACCCGTTCCATGAGTTTCATTGCAATTCAGTGAATTTAACACAAAATAGTTTAGAGGGGGAAGTTAGTCATTATGTATAATCATTCAGATGTCCAACTGAACGGAACTTACTGGCTAATTAAGCACTTATTGGTTCAGAGTCGCTTAACCATTCGATCAGACTTCTTATTGGCTTAGAACTTACCAAACAACCCCTAAATCAAACGAAAGAAACTTATGTAACATGTAAGGTTTTTTAGGAAATTTTGTGTAATAAATAACTAGTGAGATCTTGTGTTGTGTAAAGATGGCTAAAACATATATGCACTCTTAATTAATAAAACTTAGATAATTCTTTGCAATTACAAACCTAATTAACACATCCCTCACATGGTAGGAGGCTTGGGTTTTTTATTGGAGATTCAAGTTAGAATTTCACTTGTCACTTTTAGGTGGATATTGACAATGAATGATTTGAGCTAGGCCTTGTGCGAAGGTTGTCAGTTCGAACCTAAACCCACCCGAGTTTTCGTCCCACCGTGTGTTACGTCAGAGAGTTCTGCTCTTGTGGTGGTGCAAGACTGTCAAGTGGCAGTCGGTGGTGTGGTTTTCCGAGGCACGCCCAAACCAAACTCTTAAGCCAGCATGAGACTAGTTAAGACAACATAGTCTAACCAGAGTGGGACATTGAAACTCTCTAAATTTGAAAAATACGATAGTCTAAATAAAAAAAGGTAGTCTAAATAAAAAAGATAGGATATCGCTCTTAAAAAAAAAACCTAATATGTAAACACAAAAATAATAAACCTAATTAACACAAAAAACACACATGTACCGTTATTAGTCAACATCCATATTCTATTATGGTAGTTACGGTAACTAGAAAGACATACTTATATTTTTAATCATATAGCTGTGAGTGACATTAAATTATCAAAGCATCTATTTAAAATTTTTTAACTGAGAAATTTGAGTTGCACAAGGAATTGAACAGAATATAAAAGTCTCACTTATATAATGTTATTTTAGTTTCTATTCTAGTGAGAGTTTTAATTTTTTTTCTTATCAGACCCGCTCTTTTATTTTTACTCATTTTTTTTAACTATATCTTACTTGTACCTAAGTTATAACTTCTATTTTTAGTCAATTTTTGACTACCTTAGAGCATTCATAGCGGTCCTATAAAATATTATAAGAAGATTCTTTAAATTCTTTTAAAGGTTTATAAATGATTATGAATAAAAAAAAAAGAAAATTTTAAATAAATAATTAAAATTAAAGAAACACTATTCATTTTTTATTTATTTTTTAATATATTTAAACTTGGTTGTGAATAACTTAAAAAGAAAAGATAACAATAAAGATATTAAAAAAATATTATTAATTATATATGAGAGGGAAACTTTATGATTATTAGTGTATTATAGAGATAAAGTTAAAGAGTATTGATTATTAGTGTATTATAGAGATAAAAATAAAGAAGCGACTAAGAGCATTCACATTCCATTCCATATATTTTTCCTATAATTTAGCTAAAAAACATCATTTCATAAATTTGTTTATTATTTTTCAAAATTCTTTCGCATTCTATTCCCTATTTCATATCCATAAATTAATTCTTTATTATTTTTTTCTCTTTTGTTTTATTATATAGTAAATGGTGATTGGTAGATATGTGATATATTATATGGTATGGATAAAAAATGAGTCCCTATATTTAGAAATTTACTTTAGTTGTCATATAACTCATCCATATAATAGGTAATGAATTGGAGGGGTGATTTTGATGGTTTTTTTAAAATTTACCCATATAATAAAATGAGTCCCTATATTTAGAGATTTACTTTAGTTGTCATATAACTCATTCATATAATAGGTAATGAATTGGAGGGGTGATTTTGATGGTTTTTCTAAAATTTACCCTAAATTATATGGGTTTAACAACTTTAAAGAATGGGTTGAGAATGCTCTAGTAACACAACACATAGGTTATATCTAAACTCAAATTTGATACGAGTTTCAATATTTTAAAAAGAAAATTTTAAACAAAGGCACATGGACTGTACAAACAATTCATTATTTTTACACCTGGCTCGGCTGTGGCTGTCCTACTTCCATTTGTACTTGTTTTGAATACATGAATAAGACAACAAAAGACGTTAACATAACTCAATCGGCAATATAGATATTTTGATAAGCTACCATAGATATAGATTAATTAAACTTCGATAACAAAAACATAAAACAAGAACTTCAAACACGTAACACTCATCTCAACCAACACTTTGCCTAACTAACAAACTAACTAACACGACATATGTAATCATCAGACGAAGCCTTAATTACAGTCTAGCTGCACCGGCAGGCACGGCAAACGCATAGGCATGCTCAGATGCACAATATTATACTTACAACCCACACCCCTTTAGCGCGCGGTCGATGTCTTCCCGCCAAGAGGCGACGTGGGCCGCGCAACTAATATGCGGTCGTTGACAAGCTTCGTAACCAACCCTTCGCCTATATCCTCCCCAATTTTCCTATCTTCGGACCTAATCCGCAAAATCGGATTATTAATTTTAGCGCGAGTAGCGCTAACCTCTTTTTTCAACCTCTTTTTTCACAACCACAGTCTTCGGAGAATATGTTTCCATATCTTCCGAAGACGCGTTACTTTCCTGATCCGTCTCGATCTCTTTCAAAACGTTTAACGACGACATCGTTTTACGAGCTCGAAACAAGGTCATGGGAACGGTGAGTGATTGTAATGTTAATGTAACAGTGGTGAAGTTTTCTTTTTGAAGTGTAAGGTGGATGTGAGAGTATTTATAGAGGTGAGATATGAGATGGGATGGCAGGTGGAATGTCGGTACGGTGGAGATTGAGGAGGTGACACGTGTCCTAGGGTTGTGTGGATGAGGTGACGTTTTGATTGGGTAAAATGACATGTGGGTGACAAGGACTGGTCAAGAAATGCCGTTTGAGTAGGCTTATTACGTGGAATATTGCATGCCACGTTTTATATTTGTTGTCCATGTTTATTGAGTTTTAAGTTTGGTCAAATGTGTAAAAAGAGATGAGTTACTTGTCTATTAGAAATGATTAAATAATAGGTTCCAGGACTATGTTTAGTCAAGTTTTGATAAATACCACACTTTAGATTAGTCTTTTTCAAATGTCACAGAAGGTCATTAACGAACGAGGTTACATGTGTTTGATTGAAGATGAACGTTTGATGTCTGAATACAGTTTATTAAGATGAATATTGTTTTGTCAAGTTGAAATCAAACATACATAATCATACACGTTAAGTTACTTACATGATAATATGCATGTTATGGAGGAATGTTAAAGGGATTAAGGGAAGATTGAAGATGAGCACTTGTAAAAGTACAAGTAGTTTTCTTGTTCTATCTTATGTTTAAATGTTTAATTAGTGACTTTCAAAATTTAGGCATTTCATATGTATTGAGAAAATGAAAATTAAAAAGGGAAAGAAATTAGAAATTATTCTAGAATGCAATGTGTGTATACTTTTTTTTTTTTTTTGGGAGGGGGGGGGGGTCCATTATCTTGTGCATATGGCAAAGAAATAAACTTGCACAAATAACTCAATCAAGAAATAAACTTGAATAAATAACTCAACAATGAAATACGAGTTTGTAGCAATGAAAATTAAAAAGGGAAAGAAATTAGAAATTATTCTAAAATGCAATTTGTGTATACTTTTTTTTTTTGGGGGGGGGGGGGGTTCATTATCTTGGGCATATGCAAAGAAATAAACTTGCACAAATAACTCAATCAAGAAATAAACTTGAATAAATAACTCAACAATGAAATACGAGTTTGTAGCATTAGTAGCAACTTACTGAAAAAGCTAAGTGGTTAACAAATCTGTTTTATCAAATTTTGTTGTGGCCTAAACCAAGATCACCTGTATCCATAAAAAATGTGATGTGAGACTGACTACCTTGGCTAAGGCTTATAGTTAAGAGTGCAACGAAAAGTCTAGAAATTTAGGTGTTTGACACATAATGATTCATGAGCTCATCATGAATGGTTTGATATTAGTGAAGTTTGTGAGAACTAAGGGGTGTTTATGATTCTTTATTTTCATCAACTTATAACTTATAAACTTTTTGAAAAGTTAATAAGGTGTATACGGTGTTTGGCAAACCATAAAGCCTTATGGATTTTAACTTATAGAGAAGGCAAAACAAAAGGGTTTTGAAAAGTTAAGAATATGTAACTTATTAACTTAATGGGTTTTATTTACCTATTACACTCTTCTAACCCTCAAAACTCATTACACTCCTTTTTAAAAAAGAGTGTTTTTTTTAGATTTTAGTTTTTTCCAACACATAAGTTAATCTAAACATTTTTTTAAAACTTATTTTAAAAAATTCATAAGTTAATAAGTTCTTTTAACAAAAAGTCATTTTTCTCTTAAATAAGCAATCCTAAACACACCTTAAGCATAACTTAGCTAATTATCTAACCAAAGAGTTAGCTAGAGATCTTGTACACAAATCGGCTATAGGGATGATATGACACTCCGTAAAACAGGTCATTTTTCGTACAATGCCTAAATATGATTTCTTAACGTTAATTCCCATATGATTAAATTTTGTTTAGGTTTAATCACGACGAGTCTAGCATAGGCCGCATATGCATGATACATTGCATACAAGTAATTTATTTTTATTTATTTAAATTACTCAAAATTTCGGATTTGGTCTGACGAACATGGACGTTGGTGATACTTTTAAACAACACGAATACATATACATATATATATATATATATATATATATATATATATATATATAAACAAACTAGGAGTTTGAGTTTTATGTAATACGATTATATTTTATAACTATTTCTATTATCGACAACGAACACGAAACGAACTAAGAGCGTTTGCTATATTTAAAATCCTACGCGAACTTACGAACTTTTAAGTTATAAGTAGTGAATAGTCTTCATAACAAAACATCACGCATGCAAATAATTCTAATATCTAAATGCATACTATTAATAAATGTCAATTTGCTTAAAATTAAATATTAAATGTCATTAAATAACAAATTAAATCCTGATTTGAATTACAAAACAAAACTCACGACCATTATTCCTTGGAAAATAAAATACACGCATACACCTTGCATTTATATCAAAGACTTAAATAGGTGTAACTATGGAGTCACAAGCAATTGGTCAATATTTTCATCAAACAAATCTTTCAACAATCACCATCACATACCCCTACCCTTTTCACCCATCACATTTGAAGATTTGATCTAACCCACTCCACCTAAACCGTGAACAATATCACCCCATCACTCCCTGTTTGCGTTTTCTTCCTTTCACCTATTGCACACTCAACTTCCACTATCTTATTTATAATATCATAAGAACTCAACCATACTAAACTTTATCTATATATAATAAGACTTATGAAACAAAACCATATTTAGTTGCACCCACAAAACCAAAACATTCTGTTGTCTCTCCTTCTCACGCCACAAACCCGACACCTATTTACACCACCCAACTCTCTTCTTGGATCTATAACACAAATACATATTATTTTGAAGATATTTCAAAGAAAACAACAATGGGTTAGGATGCTCTAAGAAGAGGAAATCAAGCTCAAGATCTTCTATTTTTCTTTTTAATCTCTAATCCTAGTGCTAAGTGAGCTAATTTCTTCTAAACCTATCTTTATACTTTATATATTGTGTTTATGTTAGTTTCAACACCCAACTAAAAATTTACCCACTTAACATGTTAAAGAAAACTTATAATCATGAACATAAAATCATTATATTTGAAAAATACCTAAGGGACTTGAAATGGGTAAATGATATGGATTAAAAGCATGCTCAAATGTAGTTTACATATTTCTAAGATTTGATTAGAGTGATTAAATACATGTTGTCATACTTTAAAAAAATAATAATAATCAAATCACTAAATGTATTTATTTAAGAATGTTGTATATATATTTGCTAGAAAAATAGGCTATTCTTTATAGGGTGTTTACAAAGTCCTAAAATAGCAAATAAACTCATGTTGTTAAAAGATGGATTTTGGTATAAATTATGCACACAATTTTGTATATTTGAAAGATGGAATACAAACCTATAAAACTATATAGTTTTAATTATATAAAAAAATGAGCTAAACACGAGTTTAAAAGTTTATGAGCTTGATTTGTAAAAAAGATATATAGATTTATGGTTTTGGGTAAAATGTGGACATATGGAGATTTTATACCATTTTAGTATAAAAATATAGTTTTATGGAGTTATAAGTGAAAAGATATATATATTTTTCTTTATAAAAAAAATATTGATTTTAAGTATTGAACATATGTATTCAAGCCACAAATGTATTTTATAGCTTCAAATAAACAAAAGTGGTTTATATAAGTTTTTATGTTAGAAATACGTTCATTTAATTTATAAAACTTAATTATGGTTTTAACTAGTTCCATGTTATAAAAATTTACAAATAATAAATATCATTTTTTTATAAGGACATTTTGTGTCAAACGATAGTTTTACATAAATATAAGTTTTTGGTGATAAGTATATATGTTAGACGTAAAAGTAATATTTTTACAAGTTAAATGAACAAAACGATATATAAAGTCGGTTTTAAAATTTTTGAACAAAAATATAAACATATTATGATTCACAAAAATATTTGTCGTAACTTAAGGAAGAATTATCTAGACATAGATATATAATTTTAAAATATATTTATTACTCGCCCAAACAAACATGTTGTATCCAAATTTACACCGACACTAATAAGAATTATAATCTTGATATTTATATAACTATATATATAAATATTTATTTCAAAAAGAATATAAAAACTTATCACCAACGGGTCGTCCAGAAATTAAACGGAACGTTCGGTTGGTGAAAGCAACCGACACAAACATAACAAACGAAACGCTCGGTTGGTGAAAGCAACCGACACAAATATAACAAACGAAACGCTCGGTTGGTGAAAGCAACTGACACAAATATAATAAACGAAACGACTAGTTGGGCGAAAGTGACTAGCATAAACTGACCTGCGAATTGATAATGAACTAACTGGCCTTACGCGTTTAGGACGTGTGAAGGCAGCGGAACTGTGATTAATCTAAAATTGCTAGCAAATCAACCACTGAACTCACAAGGTGAGCTCCACGACCCCTTTTTACTGTTTTTATTGTTTTCAACTGGGGGGGAGAAACATACACAACTGCTTTATACGATAGTTAGAAACAAAACAACCGATCCTTATACGAACTTGAGTTGAACTGTGTAGTGCTATAAGTCCCTTGCTTGCATAATATAACCATTAGCTAACGTAGTTAGCCACAGGAATATACAAATAGTACTATTGGCCTTGACATCCCCCCTATTTTAGGTTGGTCGCGCTAACCTCCGATATTGCATCGAAACAGGGTGCGTATATTCCATCTGTGAGATTTGAACAGGGCATAACGGATATAAGTCGTGGTTTGGTTATAGGCTCATAGGTCGTATATTAATTCGTAGATTTAGCGCAGTCTACGGAGGATTACCGTATTTGTTTCAATATATTATCGTATACTTATTTGTGAACTGATTCAACGTTTTATAGATAACGTGATTTTATATCGAGTCTTAAAACTTGTGGACTCACCAACCATTGTGTTGACTTTTTAAATCGTATGTTTCTTTCAGGGAATTAACAAGCTTGTAAGGAAATCATGGAACTGGGACCTTGAAGAAATAATTAGGATACCTATTTTGGAGGGATTTCAAATGTATAACCCGAAAGATATCTGGGTCATATACGAGAAATCTCTTATTATGTATAATTATCTTGTTAAAAATATTTAATGGTTTGTAAAACTCTTTTGAAAACTAATGGTATCCTAATATTACTATGTTTGTGATAATCATATGCTTACGATATTCATAACGTCACGTGCCCGCGTTTCCGCCTTGGTGGGGTGTGACAGATTGGTATCAGAGCCATTGGTTATAACGAACTAGATAATCTGGTCTATAACCGGTGACTCAAAAAAAAATGTTTTCATTGCATGCATACACATAAACAAAACTTATATCACATTGTACGGATAATGACAACCATGTCAAAAGAAAACCCAATTGCCATCATGGATTCTGATGAGGACCCGAGCGAGCATTCAGACACACCACCCACACAGTCGCCGATTGTCTCTGACGACGAGGATACCGTCATGGAGACACCGCCAGCCTCGCCACTACCAACTTCTCCACTACTGCCTTCCCCACCTCCACGTTCTGCATCCCCACCCCTGCCACCACCATCTCCCCGCCGTGGGAAGAGGATTGTTAGGAGCACTACACCTCCTGACGTAGCCTTAGGTGAGCCGCCCATCTTCTATAGGATAGGCAACGGGCCTTTACAAATGAAGAGTGCTAGGAAGAATCCCTTACTTCCCAATAAGAGCAATGGGGAATCGAAGTAGGGTTTAAGGGGCAACAACCCCGGGCAATGTTTAAGGGGCATAGAGCCCCATGCTAGGTTGCTTCTTTAAAATTTCTTTGAATTTTAATTTTCTGAATTTGTCATAGGTAAAATTCTTAATTAAAATTGGGTGCAATTTTAATTTAAATTTGAACTTTGAATAAAAATACGCAGAAGACACTTTCTAGACTTTAATCCCATGCATACGATTGTTTCATCGTTTGTTGGTCATTCGATCAAAAATCTCTAGTTCACTAAATTCACATACTTCTTTAATTGTTCTTGTCTCATTTAGAGTTTTATTCGATTAAAATATTTAAAAGAATTACATACCAAATTATTTTGATTTGAAAGTGTCTCACGACTATCAAATTATCAAACACGTTATATATATCACGATTCACGAACTCCCAACTTGTTGATAAAGATAGGCAGATAAGCATTTAGGGAAATACATGTATTCAAAAAGGAGTGTTTGTAATAAATTGAAGTAGTTAAAAAAATGCGGTTGTGGTGCAAACAGGCGGCATATAGTTAATTAGAAGCTTTCCGCCCGTCAGTTGGATATTGGATCGGGACCTTCTTCGTGGGTCAAATAGACTCCATAAGTACCGTGTTAAACTTCAATTGGGTCCTCAAAAGCCCATGATACAACTGTTATTATTTATTTATTTTTATATTAATAGTGAAATTGCTATGATGAATTATTTAAATTATGTAAACAGTATTTATAAACTGGATTAAACTTTGTTAATCAGTAAATAAATATTCATATGTAATTTAAGGCATGTGCCATGGTTGTTTAAATTGTTCGTGGCTTGTTGGTAGCTCACCAAGTCCGTCGTCACGTATAAAAACACATTAAAGCTGAAGTTGATTTGACTTGAACTGATTTCGCTCGAATTTCCTAAAATGTATAAATGTTTGAACCAAACACAACTCCCTTATAGAAAATCTCAAGTTGATCATTTGGGTCGAGTAAATTATCTTTTTTTCTTTTACTTTATTATTTTACTTGTATAATTTGATATTCTTTCTGACTTGCAGTTTGAATCTTTTATAAAGAACCCATACAATATAATTAAGAAAAACTAGCTAATTCATCAAACCATGAGCTCTCCATAGTGGAAGCGAGTCCTCAAGTTTATTACTTTCGGGTTGTTTTGGAAATATCAAGTGGAGATGATTCGACTCGTAATATTACTAGCTCGAGACTTACGGCGTTACCATGCATGGCTGTAATTCTCTGGGTGAACAACGGTATTAGTAGTTGATAATAAAAGCATGATCAAACTTCCAACCTTGTAAACCTAGGCAAACCGAGACCCTAAATCATACACACTAGGTCGATAATTTGGTCACTAATCAGATCATTGCTTCTAGTTAACGAATGGACCCGTGGGCCGTTTTAGTTCATTGATAGAAGGCCACTTGGAAGGGACTCAATCGACATATGCGCGTAAAGCCCCCCCCCCCCCCCCCCCCCCTTCTCATTGTTAATTGTTAAGAAAATGAAATAAGAGACGATTAGAGCCTCCTAGTTTAGATTTATATTTAGGTAGGTAAAGATTTATAACCACATATCCTACGAAACCTAATTGCCTTAACAGATTGATGGGTCAACGTAACAACGTTAATGACAATGATAGATACAAAGGAACATGGAGATCACATTTGCCACCAACAATGATGTATAGATTGACACTTGGAGTTCCACGAAACAAAGTTAAGTAACAATAATATGGTTTGAAAAGACTTGTTTGTCACCACGATAGCATGTATTATAGGCATGTTTTGCAAATTGAGTTGAAGTCGTCCCCATAAAACATTTTACAAGGGGAACGAGCGATGAAAAGATCTATCTAGAGAGATGTTTATTGCACAACACTAAATTATTACGAGAATAAAAAAGAATAAACCTAAATTGTTTTTTTTTCTATACATGGTTTATAGTTTAAAAAAACTTTCATCTTTTACATACAAATGTTTATGTTATATACATAAAAATAATCATTAAACGAATTTGTTCAGATATACACACACTCACACAATCACATACTTTTAAACGTATACTAGCTTAAACTTTGAATTCTAGGTTAAAAAGTATCATTTAGAATCCATAATTTTCTATGCAGGCATGCATTTTTATCGGTAGGTAACTTTCGTTAGTAGTTATAAAGAATGAATGATAAAAAATATTAATTAATTAAAAAGCCTATATTTTTTAAAATAAATAAACTACTCTTTTTTACCAACAAATTCAACAAGATTTAGCTTAAAGTTTTGCCTAACCTAAAATCTAATCACAAGTGTGGTTTGCGTATATTTCCATTAAGTTTAATGATTAGCCATTTGCTTCGTTTATAATTATTAATTTTCTTCAACTTTTTACATGTATTTTATCAACTGGTTTTATATTGCAAACACGGAATTCACATAATTGATTTATTTGCTATTATTTTAACGGCTTGGCACTGCATTTGGAAGATGAGAAACACACTATTTTTTTAGAAAAAATCCTACATATTTCCCGAAGTGGATGATCAAGTCTTTGGCTTTGCTTTGGATTACAAATTGGTCCCCCTTTAATCTGTTACCTTGGATTGATTGGTGTAACGCTTCGTTTTAGTTGTGGTGTGTTGTTTTTTAGTCTCTAGCGTGCTAATAGTGTCGTTTTAATGAAAGTAGCCGCTCGAAAAAAAGAAGATATTTTCAAAGGATAAATAACGTACTACTTATTATTTAACGTTGAAAACACGCAGTATCATATTTATTTATAGTTTTATTTGATACATCAAGTTCACTAAGGCCATGAACTGCGAAACACAACGTCTAATTATATCCAAAGGACTTCGGTGCCACGCCATTTGTAAGTCTCATATAATTTAATCCTGCACAATCAAAGGCAAATATATGAATAATTAGCACTTGAGAAAATTAATTAAGATTAATAGTTTATAAACTTAGGTTTAATTAGATTTAGTACTCACGTGGAACAGTTAAAAGTAGTACTAATTGGTACGTCGATAGTAACTCCACATAAACCAGGAAGAGCCTTAGCATAAACATCAACAACTTTATACTTAACTGCTGCGAGCTGGGCACACGTGCATGCGACTTGCTTATCAACCGTACTCGGGGTTTCGTCTTTAAGCGTGTTCAACCCCTTGCAGCATTCGAGCGATTGGATTCCACCTCCCGATAGGAAGCCTAAACATGGTTTCAGCAAACCGTCGACATCATCACAATTAATGGCTTCGTTTGGCTGCACCATGAACTCAGCTATGACTAGCATTGCCAACACAAATATCACAACTCCTTTCATCTTTGATGATACACCACTTCACACTCGGGTTATGTCTTGTATATGCTATATATTCAAATGAGTTAGCAAGCCGGATTTATAGCAGGTGGTTGGGGTGACATTAGATTGCAACTCACGAAGATAAGGATTCAATAAACGGTGCGGCGTTACATTTAAGTGGTTTGGTCATGGAAATGTAACACGAACACGATAAGTGTAATGTTAGTTCCATATGAAGTTGTATATGGAGTGCGTGGCGTTTGTAACTCGTCTATTTTAAGTCCAGAGTCTTAAAATAGTGAACTCATGATATATTTTAAGATGTCTATGAACCCCTTTTCTGCTTGAAATATAATTCATGTTAGCTACTCTTCCATCAATTGGTAGGTGTCTAGGTTAATAGATTTTCTCTTGGCGTAAACTTATAAACTTTGACAATGGAAGAATTGTTATTTTTCATTTCCATAGAAGATTCATTTATCCATAGATACATTGTAAGCTTGATAAAGGAATTACCGCTATCTCGCTTAAAAAGATCCCAGTTTTACTAAATGGAAGCCGGTAATAAGATAAGGAACTAATCCAAGAATTGGCAAACTTTTATTCGCAAGAGTTGGTTATGCGGAAACATGATAAAAAATGTTGAAACTTCAAATAGACATAACTTGGCTAAATAATTGGACTTGCGGTTTCATAACCCGTATACGAAAAGGTCTTGGCGAGCCGGATCGTATGGAAAAAACCACAATTAGTTGCCCTGTTGTCATGCCTGAAATCGTTGATTAATTAAAGCCATGTTCTTTTCAATCAAAATTTCCCCCAGTTTTATCAATCTTTATAGCATATACAACAAATTTTCAAAACTATTTTTAAAAATCTCACTTTTTTTTTTCACTAAGACCATGATGAGTGCTCATAAAGTCCGTGTCCCAGGCATTATACGTCACGTGACGCCTAGTTAGAGTTATGATTTTTTACAAAAACAGGGTGTAGTCATAAAGCCCCACCCCCAGGCATTATGCGTCACGTGACGCCCGGTTACTATTAATTTTATTTGGCTTTTTAAATAATAATTTATTTAAATAATTAAATATAAAATTAACAAACTACATTAAAATTAAAAAAGTACATTAAACTCATAAATAAAAACAAACGGTTTCAACTGAGCGTCAAGACGGTGAGTCTATTCAACTCAATCGATTTCATTGCGGTACCGAAACTAAAACAAAACAAAACAGAAGCAAAATTGTCATTCGATCGGTCTCTGACACGTTTTTTACGGTATCGAAACAAAAACAAAATTGACATTCGATCGAGTTTTCGTTAACCACCAAGACACCAACCCAACACCCACCAAGACAACAACCTAATATTTCTTTTTGTTAACATCCTCCTGGAAACACACACACCAACCAAAACTCTTCCATTTCATTCCAAAACCAAATCAGAAACCAAATACTCACGCCGCAGCCGCGGCCGCCTCTTCCTCCGCCGCAAGCTCGAAGCCAAATCAGAAAACAAGGTCTCCTTCCACCGCCTCCTCCTCCGCCGCAAGCTCGAAGCCAAATCAGAAAACAATGTCTCATTCCACCGCCTCCTCCTCCGCCGCAGCCGCTGCCGGAGTTATTCACCGTCGGTGTCAACGGTAACCCATCTCCAGAAACCCTTCCACGGCTCCCAACGATAGCCCCCACCCCCAACAGATAGTTTTTTTTTTGAGCCAGATCTCGCGTTATATACAAAACGCTCGGAAAAAAAACCCCCAAAATGTCGAGGGGGGGGGGTGCCCCCGACGTTATACACCAAAACTCCGGCGATAAAGAGCCATTACGGATGCCTAACAAACCCCTACAAACATCATCAAATAATATTAAAATAATACAAGAGACATATACATGCTAATATATATATATATATATATATATATATATATATATATGGGGTTATAAGAGTAGGGCTCCACCTTTTACCTTCTATGTAGTTTGGACTTTGGTAGAAGTCTATAGACATAGACTTTGCAAACAAACTTTTAACTCATAATAAAAGTCCATGGAGATGTTCACAAATCGGGTTTTTTAATACTCGGTTCCGGATATGAAACCGGGTATTGAAAATTCAAGTATTGTCAATATCCGGGTCGGGTATAAAATCTGGTATTTGAATACTCTATTTTCAGGTATTGAGAAAACCATATTTTCTGGGTTTTTTGAATATCATATTTATGGGGCTTTTTTATTCGGGTATTTTTCAGGAATATATTGGATTTTTTAAAGGTTGCACTCTTTTGGATATTTTTCGGGTATAGATCAGGTATTTGAAAAACCCGGTTTATGGTACCAGAAAAACCCAATTTCAAGTACTGGAAAAACCCGGTTTCGGGTATGGAATTGGTTCCGATTTTCGGGTATTACGTGGTACAAATCTGGTCCGGTTCCGGGTATGAGTTTTGGTACTGAAATGCATACCATATCCGAACCCTACGGGTATGATCGTGTATTAAAAACCGGGTATATAAAACCTTGTTCCGGGTTTTTTTTTCTGAGTTTGGTTCAAGGTTTAGTTTTTTTTTTGTTTTTTTTATTTGCATTTCTAAGTCCATGTCTCTCTTGTCCTCTAGAATCCACATCATTCCTTAGGGTTTCGGACTCTTTTATGTATGCCCTTAGAGTATGTACGACAACAAACTTATATAAACCGCCACGGCAAATTCCAAACTTTTCTCAAAAACCTTATTTTTTTCCTACAACAACAAACATTCACAAACTACCATATTAATTTTTTTCGTATATATTTAAATATTAAATATATATTTAAAATAAATAGAAATCTATAACTAAAGATAAAGCATTTAATTTTTTTTAAAAAAAATACTTTTGTAATATTTTTTTTAATATTGCATAAGTGTTGAATTAAATTAAAGAGATAAATAACGTTGTTAGTTTAGGTGAGGGTTTTCTCTTGATTAACAGACGAGTGTATCTGATGTGGCGAATTTAACCATTAACTTATTTAAATGATTCGTTAGTGGTTAAAAGAAATCTTCTTAACGAATAACACCAACAAATTTTTTAATCTTTCAGCTACCATTTCTGATACAGGATATCTCCTTATTTGAATATCAGATTTTTAATATCTTTATTATTCGTTTAAAATTCAAGTTTCCTAATATTTATCTTTCTTGTTTAGTAAGATAGTCTTTAGTATAAATTGGATGTTAGGGTTTATTGTTTTAGTTAGTTTTTGATTGAATTTTAATTGAAGAGAACTTTGTTCTTTGAACCTTTGGTTCGTTTATCGTCTTTGATTAATCATGAGTCTCTCGAGCCATTGATTGCTTCCAAAACGGTATCATTTGGTATCAGAGCTTTTGGTTGTTCAAATGGCTCTACGTGAAGACGGGTGCTTTCTTGTTCGAAGAGTCGCCGACCGAGGCATCGACAAGAACATTAGCAGTTCACGTGCTCTGGAGAATATCGACACCCTCGCAGATTCGCCGCCCGAGGCAGCGATGGAGTTTATCCTGACACACGAGATCTTAAGATCAAACGACTCCGACATCGAGTCTGCGATCTTGAAGAAATCCAACGGCTCCGACAACGAGTCCGCGATCTTGAAGAGATCCAACGGCTCCGAAAAAGAGCACGTGATCTCGAGTTACAACGGGAGATGCGCAAGACGGAAACAGAGTCGAGCAGCGTCGTAGGGGACGAAGGTGACGATAGAGAGGAGCATCCGTTTTACAGTCATCCACCTTGGTTATACGAACCGATCTATAAAGAGTGTATATTTGAAGACAGGCCGATGTTCGATGACGAATCGAGTTTCGATGAAGAACCGAGGTTCGATGGATATGGAGTTGATTTTCATGAAGGCGAGTGGTTATTTGTAGAACAAGCTATTAACGGAGTTCCCGTTCGAGAGAAAGAAGAAAACGACGATAGTGAGCCTTCAACGATTTTTTCTGGCGAAAAGACTGTTGTCGGTGATGAAACAATGGCCACCGGTGGTGATATGGTGGTTGAGGATACTCCTTCGTTTGTATTGGCTAACCCAAAAATCCCGCATGTTAGTTTGGAAGGTTTGACTATAGACGGTTGCATTATGGCATCACCTATAATCACGGTTTTTAAAAAAGATGGTGATCAACTAGTAAATTCAAATTACCATGTTGCCGATAATACGTGTGATATTATTAGAAAATGTGATCAAATAAAGGCGGAGAATTTGGTTAACAAATATGGAGCAAATGCACGTGTGTATCCTATTGTAACAAGTGCTAAAGATAAAAATACGAATGACGTTAATGGGTCGGTGGATTATTTTCCAAGAATTCATAAGGATGAAGTACAAATCAATGGGAGTGGGATTTACATGAGTAAACAAAGTTAAGATGGTACTGTAAATACTAATAGCCAAAATTCAAACTCTTCAACACACAAGGCAGATGACAAGCCTCTTCCTTTCGAACCATGGGGTACAGGTCCGGAACCGAGCAAAAAGACAAGTGAAGTTAAGTTGTTTAGACGAGCCGTGATAACAATTAATAATGAGCGGGCTAACATTCCATTTGATCCAGGTGGCTTTACTCCGAAGACAAAACTCGAGGACGAGTTTTTTTTTAAGAGTGGCAGTATGATGCAGGAGCATTCAGTCCATTAAATCGGCATGGCCCAATGTTTGTTTTTTATAAATAAGGTTGTTAGGTCTTTTGTTTATTCGGTTGATTGTTTTTAATTAAAGATTGTAAGCCTTTAAGCTTGTTTACAGAGTATTTCGGTTTGGATTATTTTAATAATGATCAGTTGTTCTTGAGGCATTTGAGTAAAGCCGTGGAATCGGCATCAATTTCCTTTTGTATTTCTAAAATTATGTATTTATGTGGTCCGTATACAAATAGGTTCTTTACAAATTGTTTTTATTTTTTTGT
The DNA here is from genome assembly GCF_021521415.1 of Bidens hawaiensis. Taxonomy (NCBI): domain Eukaryota; kingdom Viridiplantae; phylum Streptophyta; class Magnoliopsida; order Asterales; family Asteraceae; genus Bidens; species Bidens hawaiensis. The sequence goes on from NW_027498143.1 coordinate 92,475, forward strand.
AATGAAATGAAAATAAAATATTTCTTTATTGGTAAGTGGTTCACAGGAAAAAAGAAAAAAGAAAAGAAAAGCAATTGCATATTAATTTATTACATATAAAGAAAAGTGGATTTCGTATGGAGTTTGCTTGTAGTTTTTAACTGCAACCTTTATCTTCAAACAATACCCAAGAACCAAGCCCACAATGGTAAAGTCCATCACTCTTTTGTCCATTAATATTCAGCTGCAGTTCTAAAAAAAAAAAATCAATATTCAGCTAGTTCCAGTTGTTGGTTCAGGCCCCACTCCACACACACTAACACAAACTTACGTATGCATGTATGTAATATGCACTGAAACAAAATAAACTTTGGAACTCTCTAAGATGCTCAAACTATTATATTGAAATGAGAGTACAAGTAATAAAATAGCAAACCTACTGTCCTATTTATAATAACAAAATAAATATGCACATGCATAAAATAAGCACTACCCTATCTTGTTGCAACAACCACTAATTAACTCCACATAACTCGGTCAATATGGACCAATTCTTTTACTCACGTACACACATGCTGGACCATGATCATCCGCAACCCGTACTTGACCCGAACCTACCCGAAACATCAAGATTATACCCAACACCAGTGTAGTGCCACACTGACACCGTTGTAGGTAGACGTGCACAAATCGGGTTCAACTGGAAAACTCGAACCGGTTCGAAACCGGTTTTTTCACACCGGGTTGTAAAATGGAACACGGTTCCAATCAAGAACCGGTTCGGTTCCCGACCCGAACCGATGCCCAGATATGCTAACTTTTAAGAACCGGGTAGGGTATGAACCGGAACCGGTTTTTACGTAAAAACCGGTTCCACCGGTTTTTTTTTTTTGAAATTTAAATATTATAGCCGTTAGGAACCGGTTCCAACGGCTATATAGCCGTTTTTGACCGTTGGAACCGGTTTTTTAACTACAAATAGGTTATTTTCTTACTATAAATAGCAAGGTTTGTTTGTGTACTTGTTAAACCAATTCCAAAACTATAAAACACACTCCAAACCACAATTAACCTTAAACCGACAACAAATGGCAACTAATGATGACGTTGTTATGGTGATCGAAACAACAAGATGTCCCGATGTTTGGGTTCATTACGATATATGTCTCATGACCGACTCACATGAGTTGGCACGTTGCAAATATTGCTCGAAGTTTCTTAAAGCAGGGTCCAACTCGACATTACGAAAACATACGAATAAGTATTGTCGAGAGAAAAGAAGGTTGGAAGCTAAAAAAACGGAAGTGGGAGAGTCGTCCGGCTCTACAACCCAAAAATAAGTATTCCCGGATTAAAACGACGGACTTTGTTTTTTATGTTTTAGTTGTTATGTTTAGTATCGTTTATGTTTTAGCCTTCTTGTTAGTTTTTTGATGGGTGCCATAATAATATTTAGTTGGATGGTCGGGTAAAGGAACGGGTTTGCTAAAGGAGTAGTATTTTAGTTTGTTTTTGAGTTTGGTGGTGAAACAAGTGGTGGAAACAAGTTATATATAGGTTTGGGCATCAAAAACCGGTTCCAACGGCTATATTACCGTTGGAACCGGTTCCAACGGATCTATTGTCTCAAAAACCGGTTCCAACGGCTATATTACCGTTGGAACCGGTTCCAACGGCTAATTGGTGTCTAAAAAACCGGTTCCAACGGCTATATTACCGTTGGAACCGGTTCCAACGGCTAGTTTGACTTTTGTTTGACCCTTCAAAAAAAAACCCGTCGGAACCGGTTTTTCCAGGTACGAACCGAACCGGTTCCAATTAAGAACCGGGTTGGAACTGATACTGACATACAAATAGGAGAACCGGGAACGATTTTCGGGTACAAAAATACCCAAACCGGGTATTGTACCAACCGGGTTGGAACTGGAACCGGTTCCGGTTCGGTTCCACCAGTTAGGTTCCGGAACCGGTTTTTTTGTACACGTCTAGTTGTAGGTGCTCTTAGTACTTTTTTTTTCTTTGCCTAAAATACAGAAATCATAGATTAGCATAACTTACCGATCTATTTATGGTATTTGTAAATTTCAAAGTTTAGCAAAACTGTCAAATTTAGAAAAATCCCTATTAAACGACGCCTTGTGTAATGATTTAATTATTCATTTTTTGTATTAAAGTTTATTGAAAGAATAATTATCGGTTTATGATCATTTGTGCTTCTCTCATAGTCGCACGAACCGCCTACAAGTACAAGAAGTTCTAAAAAAAGTCGCGAAGAACTTACTTTAATCCTAAACCACTACTAATCCAAGAAATTCAAAGCATATCACTCCTTTTTCTTTATAAATTTACATCTATTCTCAGTGGAAGTTGATAAAAATTAAGCCATGCTTACCTGAACAACTATTGTCATGGCTTATACGAGGCCCCGACTATATCATGTGTGAAAAACGCACCTAAAAGAGTTGCAGTCAGTGTCAATACATAATGTCAAAAATGTCATATCACATTTAAGAGATTAAGTATTATAAATATTCGTTCTCACTAACAAAGAAAAGGGTTGATAATTGTGTAGTCTACTTTCATTTGCTCTTAAAACAAACCACTATTTATTCTCTTGCCAGAGCTTGTTGCCGAGAGAAATGAGCATTCTCATTATGCTAGAGCTAACATTTACTAGTCTTGCAGACCTTTCTTCATTTGTTTTGGTTAAGTGCTATACGCAATATGAATGGGACTTTAAAATTTTCTAACATACGCTTGTATACGACTGTTGATTCTCACTTGGTTAGAGAAAATTTTACATGCGGAAATCTTCATGTGCACTTATTCATCATAAATGATCAAATTGTTGATTCTACTATCAATTCCGGCCAAGTTTTCTCTTTTTACGATCCAAGCCAAGTCATTCCTCGTTCTTAGCTTGCGTTGTGATGTGGATTATGTATTTAAGTCTAAGCACAATATACTACCCCTACAAACATATCTTTACAGTAGATGATTTAGGCAAATCACTAATCGAATCCAATTCAAACCACACACATTTCAATCTGGTGCATTATCCATATGGTGGGCTTCCCTGTTTATCAAAACACACTAATTTCTAAACTGGAATGGAGTTACATGAACCACAAACAACCTACGAAGTGGTCTTGACTTCACTTGACCCCACAGTTACTTTAAAGTCCAAACCACACATTGGACCCATGTTCAAATTTACCCCAACTTGCAAGAACCTTTATAAGAATGATATGAATTTTATAAAAGTTTTATACTTCAAAGTTGTCTTTACAAACGACCTAGTGTACCTAAAAGAAACATTTCGTAGTAAAATAATTTTTATTTTCTAGTCCCTTCATTACTAGAAGTATAGAACACCAATTCTTGCAAAACAAAATGACCGAGAAAATAATACAGCGGAAGTACAAAAGATATCATAGAGAATTCTCAAAGAAAATAGTATATTTTGAATGCCTAAAACATTACCTCTAAGCCCGTCATAGGCAATTCAAAATTTAGCAGGTATATATTGTCATTTATTCCAAATTAAAATCCTAAAACATTCACACTTTTACATTTAAGGAGTTATTGGCACTATTAAAAAAGGATTACCGAAGACAGTTAAAATACAAAGTGATTTCTAACAGAATTAAAAATATATAAATAAAATTAATTAAACTATAGGTACATGTCGGTAATCCCCCAAAAATCATCGACGGATTATTAAGAGAAGCTATGTCCTTGGTTCGAAAGACAATTATTTTGCAGTATAGAAAATGCTAAAATTGAGTAAAAATCTTCGCTAACGAAATTGAAGGTGTAATTGATGGAATTCGGGTTTGACAACTAGAACAAATTATCAATGACAGTTTACCACATGATCTGACTTTTCGAGACCCTTTTTAACATTGACCAAAAAAAGTTATATGGTCTATTGGTCTTTTTGTTTTAAAGTATGAGTTTGCTAATTTTTATATTAGCACCTTATAAAACCAGCCATGCCTAAGACTTGTGGGACCAAATAAAAACGTGCTACTTGTTGTTATTGATAATAGATGGTACTAAAAGGTTAAAAAAAGTTAGTATGGTTTTTATTGCGAAGTAAAAAAAAAACTAAACAAAGAAAGGCACATTGAATGCATAACGCGGTTTTATAGAGACGATAATGATGACCATAAATATGATAGCACATTACACAGTAACAAACGAGAGAAAGATGTTTGGGTGGGCTGACTTTAGCTTGAAGCTACTGTTGTCCCCAGTGTACTGCCCTATCTGTGCCAGTATGCATGAGCTTTCACTAAATGCACTCTTTGGGTCTTTGCTGTCACCCTCTACCCCTTGTTTTCTATATATTTATAACCTCACTACTTGTATGCTATGTCTCATCACTTTTAGGTTCCCAACAAAACACAATACATCCCACTTCAAGATCATAAAAAAACCAAATTTTATTTTATAAAGATTAGATCAAGAAAATGGGAAGGCCACCGTGTTGTGATAAACTTGGTGTTAAGAAAGGTCCATGGACACCTGAGGAAGATATTATGTTGGCTTCTTATGTGCAAAAACACGGCCCTGGAAATTGGCGTCAAGTTCCTACTAACACCGGTAAGTCTATTAAACCATATAGAATTAGGAAAACCATAGTGATTACGATATAACTAGCTATAAAGAAGTCCTAATCAAATATTATTTCTTGTAGATATTAATATACAATAAACCTAACTAATATATTACATATCTAATAATATGCATATCCCTATAACAATATATGGGTGTGACACTAACTTGATCATTTTGTATTGATTATAGGACTTCTAAGATGCAGCAAGAGTTGTAGATTAAGATGGGCGAATTATCTTAGGCCTGGAATCAGAAGGGGAGATTTCACTGTTGATGAAGAGAAAATGATAATTCAGCTTCAAAGTCTTCTAGGCAACAAGTAAGATTTTTGACAAACAGTATATGTATATAGTAGCAAAGTCCCAAAATATATGAAAATGGTAAAAAAAAAGGATATTACAAGAATTTATGTTGACAAGTAAATATAATTAGGGTTTTTACTGTTATTTTGATCAATAATAACAAGAAACTATAAGTAATTAAGTAGTAAGGTTTTGACTATTTTGGTCCAAGAGTAATAGGGAAGTGCATTTGTGTGGTTGTAGATGGGCAGCTATTGCTTCATATCTTCCTGAAAGAACAGATAATGACATCAAGAACCACTGGAACACACATTTGAAAAAGAAGTTGATCAAAAAGCTTCAAATGGGATTTGAGGAACAAGATCTAAATCACAATAATAAAGATCGATTCATATGTTCAACAACATCATCTTCTTCACACAATGTCTCCAGAGGCCAGTGGGAGAAGAGGCTCCAAACCGATATTCAAATGGCGAAACAAGCTTTGAATGATGCTTTATCCATCGATCATAAGTCCATTTTGGTACCACAAACTACAAAATCATGCACACAACAATTTATTTACCCTTCTAGCACTGATAACATAGCCAAATTGCTCAAAGGGTTTATGAAAAATTCATCTAACAATAACAAAGCATGCTCGAATTCAAGCACTAATGAGACGAGTGATGAAGTGAATACTCTTAGCAGTAAAAGTAAGACATATTCTGGAACTAATCTATCTGAAACATTTGAATCCCTTTTTGGGTTTCATCCATCTTTTCCATCTCCAAATAATTCTGATTTTTCGCGAACAAGTGCGTCTCCTGAGGGAAGTGTTTTTCAAGGGGAAAGCAAGGAAACGCTGCAATTTTCGATGTTTGAAAATTGGTTGCTTGATCAAACATCTGAGGTTGTAGTTGATCAAGGAAAAGAAGATCTATGTAACTTTCCCTTTGATGGAAATACCATCTTTGATGATTGATTTGCCATAAGAAGGTATATCAGTCAATCTTATTATCTTTGTAATTTTTTTTGGAGGGTCAACTTAATTATTTGACATTAGAGATGTAGAACTCAATTTGTTTGAAGTTGGCAATTTGGCATGTGAATGTAAATTTACCCAAGCGTGCTAACTTTAACAAACCATCGATCTTCTGTATTTTCTTTAGAATGTGAGTTTTGGGTTCTAGGATTTGTAGCTTTCTGATCATATCTTGTTGTAATCATGCAACATTTCTTGTGCGGAATGTTCATACAAATTAACTTTGGGGAATGATCTTGATCATGTAAAAGTGTCAAATCTGAAGAGGTTGAAATAAGATACTATGATTAATACTAATAAGATTGTAGGGGTTAATTCTAATACCGAACCCTGTGAGGATTGCTGGCTTCTAGATTTACTGAATACTACTATATATTTCGAGAGAAAGATATGAGTTTGTAATTTTAATATGATACATGTAATTCAAAGAGTGTCTTTTAATAAAAGTTAAACTCTTGTGTGTGTGTAAAAAAAGTGTAAATGCATGTTGTATTGATAATTGTTAATTAGGGTTCGTATAAGAGAATGGGTTAGATACCTAGTCCACATTTAGATAAAGCTACCCATGTCTGATATTCTCTTGCAAGCTAAGGCCGGCGAATGACATGTAGCTTGGAACGTAAAGCTATGAATCTATGTGTTGGTAAGAGCTTTGTAAAATTGTCTATAACTTGATCTTCCTTTTTATAAATTGTACTTGTAATTTTCTTTTGCAACATGTTCTTCAACAAAGTGATCGATAGTCAACATCAATATATTTTGTTTTTGGCTTTTTGCAAAGAAAACCGGATTTACAGTAAGATAAGTTGCAACAAGGTTATATATCTAACTAAAGAGTTGGATGCATTTGTTATATGTGCCCACAATTCTTTCAGAAGCTCTTCTAGCCGGTTTAAATTTGTCACGATATCAACAAGAGCTTTGTATTTGGTTTCTGTAGATGATCTGGAAATGATTTTATACTTTCGTGCGATCCAAGAGATGAGGCTAGAACCCATGTAAACTCTTTAGTGTTTGTAAAGAAGATGTAAATGTATGTTGTATGGATAATTATTAATAAGAATATGTACAAGAGACTGGTTATATACCTAGTTCATATTTAGTTAAAGTTATCTTTAACATTTGTCTAATTAAATATTTACGTGGTGTCTAGTAATAAACTTAATGCGAAGTTACATTATTTAGCATGCAAATCACGTAGGCTAACAATTGACATATTTACAATCATGTCGTCACGTCATATCAGCCATCAGATTGATCAGTGGGATAATACTAGTTATGAAACTAGTGCAATGCATTTGTTCATACAATTGTCTCAGGATTGACACGTCCTTACATATTTAATTGGCTCTCACTTTTATATATATGGGCAATGACAACCAAAAACATTCAAAACAACGAAGCAATAGAGAAACCATAATTAGGTGTCCTTGACGGATGCCACCTCCGTAAAGGTGCCTTAAAAAATATATTTCGGTAGGTTCTTTTAGTTTTTCTACACCTGAAAAATAATAACGTTAACCCTATGTGTTTTAAGCCCAACCAATTTAAAAATTCAACCCAGCTATAGACCATACGAAATCCAATAACCCTTTAAAAACAAAACTCTTCAATTATTAAAACAATCAACAACGACATTTTCAGTTATCAGAACTCCGGTCACCACCACAGTTCGACTCTGCTCAGTGCTCAATTTAGATATTCTTACTTATAACTAAAATTATAAATGTTTATAAAAATTCATTCTTAATTTGAAATTGTTTATTGACAATTGAATGATTGATTATGGTTTATTGGATTTTTGGATAATATAATTTGAAAATTGAAATTTATTAGTGATTTAGGATTTATGTCTAAATTGAAATTGATTAGGGATTTATGGTTTATGTGTAAATTGGAATTGATTTTGGGTTTATGGTTTAAATTTTGTTTAGGGGACATGGAAGATGAGTAATCAAAGTCTAATTAGCAATCTTTTTAAACAAAAAAGAAAATAAAATGATGATATCGGTCAAACAACAAGTTTAAATATTCATACTCCAGGTTCAAATATTGTTGACGATATGCAAGAAAATGAAAATATCAGTCCAAGTTCAACTAATGATACGCAAGAATATAATAATATTGCTCCAAATATTCCTCCAAATATTCCTCCGGCTTCTAGACCTTCAATAAGTTCAACAATAGATTTTAATGATTTTCTTTCGGATCCTTCTGATAGAACACATATTGCTAGTTACCATCCTAATAAAATAGACAAACTATTTTAGTGGTCGGAGATGTTTTAATGTAAAATGGTTTAATACATATGATAGGTTGGAGTGTAGCACTAAATAAAAAAACATATTGCTTATGGTGTTACTTGGTTAATGAAAGTGTTGGTAATCAAGATGGAAAAGAGGCTTTTCAAAAATAAAGCTCATCAAGACAGATTTGTGCAATTGAAAGGGTGACGAATATTTAAACAATACTTTAATTTGTGTGATAAAAAGAGAAACGCTTGATAAAGTAAAAGAAGAGGATGCAATGGCTCGATTTCAAATTTTCAAAAACCGAAGAGGATAAATCTACAGCCCATGTGTTTAAATGTTTTTTTATTGTGTTTCTATTTTTGTTTAGTTTATATTAATGATGTAAAAGTAGGTCTACAGGGCCGGGTACTTGCTACAAGGTATGGCGCAAGGCGAGTTTCCTTAACTTCTCCTAGTTACTAAGAATCAATCAAAGTTGGTCAACTTCTGCCATAATCACATCTAGACGGTCATGGACGAGGATTTCGACAAAAAATAAAACAAAATTCGTATTTTTGTAATATTAAAGAAAATAATGATTAGCAACTTTTAAAATAATATTGTATTTAAAAATGTATTTCTCCCGATTACTCCGAGTACACCAATTTCCTAGTCGGTCATCTAGGGTCCGTTTAAAGACTTTTACAACCTTAGTTTATATTGTATGAAATACGATAAACAAAAAATTAAATGTTACTCTTGACATTTTGCTTCTAGATCTATCAGTGATATAGTATGTATGTTATTTAGTTGTTGCAGATAGTGCGTTAAGGGATTAGACGAAGACCATCAAGTCTTAATTTAATATTTGTTCTAGTTTTAATTTTCTTCGAGAAGGTAGGGTACTGTTTCCTTTAGAACTTGAAGTATATGAAGCCACCTACAAAATAATCACCTCTAAATATCAAATTTATTAAATATAAGACTACGTGTTATCGTTGAAGTCGAACTCTAAAATGATCTAATAATATTGTGTCATGCAGTACTGATAGAATGTTGACTTAACACTCATTGAAGTCATCCCTAGAGCCGCCTGAGCCTTTTGTTATTCAGGGGTTCAAATGAACCACGACTTCAGCGAATTATCTGATTTTTTTTTCTGTTTTTTTAATATCAAACTATAATATAACTAAAAAAACTAATTCATATAATAATAAGAAACATTAAAGATCCTAAAAACATAGAAAAAAAAAACAAATAAAAAAAATTAAACATACTAGTTTTTTTTTTAAAAAAATACAAATTTAATAAAAAAAGTTTATTCACTATCTCTGCCATCTCTTGCTCTTCGCCTTCGTTCGTGATCTGCTTTGATTTCCTCAAGAACAAGCGATTGTTCTTGTTCGAATACCTCGCACACATGAGATCGAGGTTGCTAAAGTCCTTGGTAAGTAAGTTTAACTTCCCAGACCTTTCTTTAGAAACTTTCGCCTCGACCGCCACCTCGATACCACTCGATATTGTGGATATGTTCAACAAATTCTGGATTGACCTCGGTACTTGTGGTAGATATTTTCCCACGGTCCCTTCCCATTGGACGACGTAGGACTTGTGGTTGATCTTCTTGAACATCCATGTTTAGGTCAAACCCTACATGAGCATCAGAGCTACTGGATGAGACATACATACCGGACGAAGTAGTTTTCGTACGCTTTGGCATTGAGCTGCCATCATGGCCCAGTTCAACGAACTCGACCCATTTCGAGCATGACTTGAGTATTTGCCACAAGTAGTACTCGCCCCACGTTTTTACCTTTCCGTACTTGTTGAACACTTTGGCCTTCCATTCTTCGCATGCGAATTTGTAGACTTGAATATCATCCCTCCCGTTCGCTCGCATTCGACGACTGTTTATGTTATGTAAATTTATAAAAAGTCCAACAAGTTTGCGAGTTTTGAACCATCTTCACGATATCATATTTTTTTTTTGGTAAAAAATAAACCGAATATAACTAATTAGATAGTAGTAAGCGGGTATCGAACACAAGGAGTTGGTGGAAAATGTATTACTAAGTAGCTTTGTAATTAAACTATATTAAACTAAATGCAAAAGTAAATTCAAATAGTTGGTTGCTTGGTTTTGATTGTAACACCCCGACCAAAGGCGGATTATACATCGGGGCGCCACATATTGTTTCATTACTCGTGACACTATTGGGTGTCAATATTTAATAAATACATTCATTCGCGCACGCGCAAAGCAAACACAATATAAATCAACATAAATCAATATATTATAAATCAAAATATTCGAACAACAATAACTTGTCTTGATACATTTTAATCTAGGTCCAAAAGTAAAAACGTCCTATGTGTCCACAAGCTCCAAAACAGCTACTGCAAACCTGAACATGTGTTAAAATAAACGTCAAACACTTGCGTGTTGGTGAGAAATCAAGTTTAATACAATACATAGATAACAATAAATCTGCGCGCAACATGTGTATGTCTGGGTTTCAACAAGGGTGTAATCAGATCGGGACCAACTCTAAGAGACAAGACTGCCAGTGCTCACAATTGAGCTCACAAACAAGACTAACTGTGCATGTGTAAATAAAAGAGAAAATCATAAACGATAGTTCTCCCGTGTTCATCTAATGGTACCATGAAAACTGCGGAATAGACCGACAAGACGGTTAATGATCCACACATACAAATAAACAGCCAAGTCTACGTCCTCAACACATGGGATACTGCGCGACTAAAGTTCATAAACAAGTTTAAGACTCTAAGTTTGTATGAACACATGAACATCCCAAAACATTAAAAATAAAAAGGGATTAGGTACGAGATTACTCACTTGATAAACGATGCGGTGTAAGATAAAGCAAGAACCAACTTTAAACAAGCACAAGTTAACCTATAAATAAGATTATTGTTTTAACGATCGGTTTTAAGTCTTGATTACAAGTTAGCATAATTAATAAGTAAATTATTATATATATATATTACCGGAAAAGCAGGGCAGATCAGGGAGGAAGACGGAGGCAGAGAGGGAGGCGGCAGAGAGAGCAAGGAGCAAGAGAGAATAAGAGAGATTAAGTGTTTTGTGTGTGTAGTGTTAGGAAAAAATAATACTATTATTTATAGAGAAACCCTAGGAGACATAAATCCAGAAAAAGGGGAAAAGATTCCAAGACAAACAGAACAAGACAAAACAAAAGATAACAAAAGATATCAAAAGATATGGCAGCTGCAGGGGGCAAGATAAAGCTGTCAGGGAACAGTAAAAAAGGCATGGGCGGTTCAGATAAAGGTACTGGTCAAGCATGGCAAAAGCAGATCTCAAAAGATAATGTCAGTCACTTTTTCTACCAACCAATGGGGTTGGTACGCATGCTGCGCCGAAAGTAACTATTCAGACATTAGATAGGTTAGGTCAACAGCTCAGAAGAAAAGACATTACAAAAGCAAACGGCTAGAATAAACAGAAGACTAGACTAAAGGGTCAAGCGCGAGAAGGCTGAGTGCGCGAGCGCGAAGGCTGGCACAACAAATCCTTAGCGCGCTGCGGGAAGAACCTGGAATTCTAAGCGCATTGCGGGAAGAACATGCATTCTTAGCGCGCTGCGAGAAGAGTTCTCTTCACGCATCGCAGGAACAAGATGTCTTCACGCAGGCTTCCATGTAAGGAGTCTGGCGCGTGGAGCTGCAGACATCCTTAGGCGGGAAGAACCAAAGGACAAGCAAAGAGTTAGAAGAGGGAAACAAGGCGTAAGGGCGGGACGGCGACAAGAGGGAAAAGAAGGCGGAAAGAGAGAAGGAAGAGGGAGGGGACGGCGGAAAGAAAGAGAGAGAAAGAGGCGGGAAGGAAATATATATTATTATTATTAAAAATAAAATATAAGTATAAATAAATATTAAATCACAAAAGAAAGAGATCGGATAAGAGAAACGGGTACCTGGGTCGGGTCGGATCGGGTCAGATGTCACATTGATTAACAAAAATAACTAAAGCACTAAACGAGTTTTAAACAATATAAGAAACAATGCTCTCTCCCGATTTCAGGTTTTCAATATTGATAATGTTAATGTTAATGTTTACTCTTGGGTTGAACTACATAGACATAATTCATGAAAGTGAGTTTGAAAGTGATCAAAGAGGACGAAGTATTTGGATTATAAAAAACGCAAGGTTATAACTCAATAATCAATATAATATAGTTAACCCTAATTCTCTTCTACTAAATCTCGATTGCCTATAGCACCAAGAACGGATAGTCAAGGACACGAATTTATACTATACTAACAATTACAAGGCAAACTCATAATCACCATAGCAATACAATCAATTGATCAAACTACTATTCCACAAATAACATAAACAATTCACAAATAGTCAATTGGAACCTTACAATTCTGGAGATAACATAAAGAGTACTAGCCACTCATCATTCGATTCATCATCACATCAATTAGGTTAATCATACGAATCACAAACCCAAACGAATGATTACAATCACCAAAGTATTGTTCTTGCACTCCAATATTCGTCCTTAGGTTGTTTTGGAAGATAAGATAATGAAAAGACATGAAAAAAGTCTAATAATAAGAAGAAAATTGGGCAGTTATGACCCGCACCGTGGCCCACGGTTCACACTGTGGGTCACGGTGTCTTTCACATTATCTGGACCGTGGCCCACGGTGGAGCCACGGTGGGCTTCACGGTCATCGTACCAGCCACGGTACGGTGGCTTCTCTTCCGTTGAGTGTTCTGGACCGTGGCCCACGGTGTGGACCGTGGGTCACGGTGGACCTCAGCCAAATTCCTTGTTTTCCACATGTTTTGACCTCTCGCGCGTCTCTGGCTCATTCGGTTGCCTCGGTATACACCATAATAGCCTCGGAACCTCCTTTGAACCTACAATTCACCAACAACACTATAGTTATCTAATTCCACAAAATAAACCAATTCAGAACATGATTATTAACGGCTATAAATCACTTAAGGGTTGTCTCATGGACCACCTGTCAGTCCCTACTTCCAACCATCGTGTTGAACAATTCTCGCACTTTGCCCCCAAATATACGATTAAATAAAAATTAACAAATGTTTAAAAATATTTTCAAAATTTTACACGAAACCAAACAAAAGGTTAAATAAAATATCAGCATGTCGATCTTGGGATATTTCAACCCAAGCACGACACAAAGCCTTTTTCTCGTCTTTTAACCAAGGAGTTGTTTTTCTTTTTGGAACAACCTCCTCGGTCGCTTGGCTCGCTCCTCCTTGGTTCTTTTTTTTTGGTCTTGTTAATTTGTCCTTGGCGGCCTCTTTACGAACCTCTTGTGTCTTTGGATCAAAAAGTCGGGAGGCGGTGGTGTCATTCAACTCACGTTATGCTCCATCTCGGTGGTGCCAAACACGTTGTCATCGTCTTGACCAAAAGGCATTTCTGGTCGGTAACACCTTCCCCATTAATCCATATTTTTTAAAAAGGTAGATGAGTAGTATGGTAATTCCTTTTTTTTTGTTGTTGTGTAGAGAAAATTAAGAGTGTTGACAATTTTTTAAAGTTAATGGTGGTGTGTGTGGGGGGGGGGGGGGGGGGGTATATAGGTAAAAATAAAAAACAAAAGAAAAATAGTTTTTTTTTAACTTTCAAAGCCGGTCAAAACTCGAAATCCAAGGACCAACGTTCCAATTCAGCCCATGCGAGCCGGCTTGTGGCCGCTCGCTCACGAGGGCGGTTGCACCGGAGTGTTGCGATGTGTGCAGCCTACGTGGCTCGTGCCAAGCCGTTAACGGCTCTACTTACGGACCACAACAGATAGTCTAAACTGTAACATTAGATCTAGTTAATAAAAAATGATAAAACACATGAATCAATTTAATATACCCGAGAAAGATGACCGGTATAAATGTAGTAATTAGCGTTTGGGTATTCATTTATTTTATGTGTGAATTTATATTATTAAATTAAATTATATTAATAAACAAAATGGGAAATGGCAAAGACAATGAAGAGTATGATTAAATGTGTGGACAGAAAGGATGGAATTGAATGTACTTAAAAAATCTTCAACATGGGTCTTTATTGCATACATGTGAAAGTCTTTTCATTTTTGCAGATCTTATATTACAAATGTATCAAAATATATGAGGAAATATTTTATACTAAAATAACATTTCATTATAATTTTTATAGTTAGTGTCATCACCATTCTGATAGGGTGGAAAGGTTTTCCAACGGTTTTTTTTTTCATGATCAGTTCGGGTATCGAAAGGGAAAAGTTGCTAAAAGTACCTTTCAGTAACTATACGTATTTGTTGTTTAGAAAAAAATTACACTTACATGTTGAAGAAACACTAAGTGACCCCGGCAGATTACGGATAATCTTAGGGTTAAGTAGATGTTTCCCACGAGGGTTAGGTCCGGCAAAGATGGTTATTCTTCTTGACCTGCAAAACAGACACCGCGAGCTCATCACTGAGAAGGGGGGGGGGGGTTCCTCCTTGTGACCACCCTCCGGCGTGAGAATCAGACTAGATTGCTCTGAATATAAGTGTATATAGAGAGAAATAACTAAATATAAGATTATATCATATGATATATGACCATATAAGATAATGATACCTTTCCAAGGTGTTGGAGTATTTATAGCCGAAGGTAGGTTTCCAAGCAGGTACGGCCAGCTGTATAATATTCCTTTTCTACCAACTACAGGCTACGCACGCGCCACGATGGGGGTTGGTGAGTAGGCAGCGGCTGATAGTAACATGGCCAGCTGTATAATATTCCTTTTTCACCAACCATGGGCTGTGTACGTGACACGATGGGAGTTGGTGGGTAGGCAGCGGCTGATATTAACATTTTGTACTAGAGCGTGCTCCTCCTCGTACTGTTGTCGGTGAGCTGTCGCCCTGTGATTGGTTCATGGGCTGCTTAGGTCAGATCTTGTCTATTTTGTCCATACCTTGGCAGGTATAGTACAAAAGATCTTCCAGAAGCGTACGGACTGGCTCATTTGGGCGGGAGTATTCCCGCCTTGCTCATTCCTTCTTCAGGTGACATTACTGAATTATTAAGAGTTAGTGCCTTGTGCGTGTAGCCTTACTATTAGTGCGGGTAGCCTTCTCTCATGGCTTGTATCCGCAGCTGCGGGAACAGGCGGGGTACTTTACCACTGGGAGGCTTTTCCTGCGGGAATAGCTGGCGTACTAAACGTAAGGTCTTCATCTCTCTGAGCATGGTGGGTCCTACGGAACCAGTTGGTCTTTGCGCAGACGTACCTTTTCAAGGTGTGTCTTGCGGGTCCAACTGGACTTTGCTGGGACCTACCTCTTCACATGTGCTTTATTAGAGTTCATTTTTATGAACATATAAATGATTAACAATGAATAGAAAATGACACTTTGTGATAATTATAATCTAAAAGTAATAATAATCATTGTTGCTTACTAAATAGTGGGATAATGAGATTATTGGTAGTTTTAGGGGTTTAAGGCTTAAAGGGTTTTGCAAAACAAATACAAGTGTTAGCTCATCGCAACATGGAGCCTCCTACAATCAACCTTTGGCGTAAGAATCATTTAGTTGTTCTTTAAAATGGTGTAATGGATAAGTGAAAGAGAGCAGGCAAGATGATCATCAAACCTAAGGTGCTAAGGCCCTATTTTATAGCAAGAGATGGTTGAACTTGGTCGTCATGTGAACAATTGAAGGGGTAAGTGGCCCTTTCTCATTTGAGGATAGTAGAGATTCCCTTTTGAATTAGGAAGGCTGTCATCCGTCGGACAATAAGAAGACCTCCTTTTCACCACAGATGGCGGAAATGCAATTGGTTTACGAGCGTGATCCGTTGCTCTCACTCATGAAGGGTGCCGTTTGACTAATTGAAGCATCCATTGATGGTCGGCTATAAATCATGTGTATATATGTGTTATTTCATGTTTTTTAATTTTTTATATATAGCGAACACAATTACTTTGAATTCTTTTATGATCACAGGTGATCGGAGCTTAAACAAGCTAATTCAGAGCCATCCATATGAAGATTAAGAAAGCCTCAAGAAGATGGAAGCATAGGGAAGCATATATGGATGATTAAGAAGGATTCAGGAATGGTTGGGATGAGAAACCCGAACTCAGCCAAGAAAATGAGTTACGGGGCCCATAATATATGAATTTCGGGTTACTCAACGAGAAAAATTTGAATATGAGGTCAGTTTACTTTGCGCTACGCGAACTGATGGTCAAAACCCTTCGCGTAGCGCAAATGGTCTTAAAAACGGGAAAAATAATCCTAACTTGATATAATCAGTTTTGAGCCCCTATTTCGACCTATCTTCTATTCCAATAACCAGAGAGGAACCATAGGACGACTTTGCGCCATCCTGAAGCTTCCGGTTCGTCAGATCGTCACATGCTTTCATCAGATAAATGAGTTATTCGTTATGCTTATGTCAGGCTAAAACCAATGTATTCACTTTAGGTTAGGGTTTGTGTAAACTAGCTGTAATCATATTATATGTGTTTCAATGATTAAAACATTGATTGATTTTTTTTATTTGATCCTGTTTAATTTGTTAATTGATTGTTAAACAGTTATTGTTTATGATTATCAAATCTTGAATCACTTATCAGGTTGGATTCATTAACATTTAGGGTTAGCTTTTGTGTCATTGAACTAATAATCGCTAGTCATTGCAACCAAATTGATTTTCATAATACAAAACTGGTAATTGGATAGATCGGGATCTGTTGTATCAACAATTCGGTTAGGGTGTCGTTTGTCATCACAACCAAACTATTAGTTCTAGTAATTACTACGCAATCAATCTATCTGAATTTGTGATTAGTTGGTCATCACGTTACTGAACCTGAAATGAATTGCTTTTCCCATAATTATTTATACTTAATTAAAAGTAATTGTGTTGCATTCAAACATCTTTCTAAACCGATTGACATCGTTTGTCTGCTTAGTTATATAGTTTTCATGTCATGAGTCAAACTTGCATTTTCCACTGATTCCCTATGAAGACGACCTTACCTACACGTACTAGTTATAGGTATTAAGTGATTATAAATACTTATTTTTGATTAGAACAGGACATCTATATAATCCATCCATTAATTTAAGTATTGAATGTATTAAGGGCTATGGTTTGTTCGGGCTTTTAGGCTTTAGCCTTTTGATGGTGTTACCACCTACGTCATCAATCATCAAAGAAGTAAATGAAATATTTCACGCCACATATTTAACGAAGATTTACATTGATAATAGTGTGGACAAAATATTTACGTATTTAAGAATTTTTTATAAGGATGGCGAAACTTTGTTAAAACCAAAACATACGAGCTCAAACTAGTAACCCAAATTGGCACAGTAGCAAGATCCACATTTTTAAAACAAATACCAATATCCCGCTTCTTTAGGAATAAAGGGTTGTTATTAACAAGCCAAGGACCAACAACCACAATATTATTCATACCCATAACATTGTTAAATTTAAAGAGGAATATACCATTGTTGTTTGTGGACACTTCTTCAATACCATACTTGTTCCATATTTTCACGGTATTGAATCTAACCATCCCTAAAGACAAATCAATCCTAACAAAATAACCATACATATATGTTTTAAAATTCTCCTTAGTGTTTTCAACAACAGGGGGATACCGCAACAATCTTTCCACCATTTACTAAAACTTTAGGAGGAATATATTCAATTATCTCTTTAAGCATAGATTGAGTTTTTCCAGTCGTAGCATCAGGATAAGAAACTTTACATGTTTCCACTTTCTTACCTTTATCCTAACCACTAGAGGGGGAAAACACGCTTGTGTCGACCTCACAGGAGTGTCCCCTCTTGTTGGGATTAGGGACACTGGATTTGTAGCAGGCCAGACAGCATTGAAGGCGGCATCGGGCAAGGTTGCTAAACACGAGAGAGCTTGTTTGGAGAATCAACACGTGTTTATCCCCTTCTCCTTTGACACTTTTGGTTTCTTAGCTCCGGATGCCGTGGACCTTTTGAATAGGGTTCAGAAAGTTGTGTATAGTAACGTATCACCCCATAAGAATCAAAACTTTGTTTTTAGTCGGATTGGGTTTGCTATCCAAAAGGGGGTTGCGGCGCAGCTTGTTGCCCGGTTACCTGCCACTTCATTGTAAATCATTTGGATGTTTCTATGAAATATAAAAGGAGCCGACTTATGTTTGAAAAAAAAAAAACTAAACACCAATCTTTTACCGGTATCCACCGCACCTGACGCTTGAAATAGGCTTAAGTTTTTCAATAAATTGAAGGTCCTTCCTGGTAATTAAATATTTCTCATTTTCTTTTGCTTTCACATCCATCAGTTTTTTATTAGATAGGCTTTTGATTTTACCCCTTTCAGAGCTCAGTTTTATATCTAAAAAGAACCCCTTACCTTTGATATCCCGGAATGGCAACGGGGCGGGTTTGGGGCGGGTTTTGCTTAACCCGAACCCGAACCCGAAACCAAAAACCATCCCCGTACCCGCCCCATTACCTGTCGGGTTTAATTCGGGGATTCCCCGTTTGGTTTTTTGTACCCCCGACCCGCCCCATCCCCGAACCCGAAAACCCGAAACCGATCCAACCCGACCCGAAATTGGTTCATCACATAACTGAACATTTATCGAAATAAACTTCTGCATCACACACATGAAAGCTGAAACAATGTGTTACAAAGGAAATAAAACCAAGTCTACATGGCCGAAAAATCATGCCAAATACACAAACTACAAACTTGCGACCAAATCTAAATACCAAATCAAACCAAATCATCCAAAGTCGTCGTGCCACTTTCTTTAGTACCTACCTACATTAAGAATATTTATCAATAAAACCTACAAAGAAGAAGTTTGAAATAAACCAATTAAATCATTGTGTAATATCAATTACATCAACCCACTACAAACGAATTTTCATAGCCCAACTCCTGTTCAAACACTTTGTAAAAAAATATATCAAAACTCTTAAAAGCAAGAAAGTACACATTCACACTACCGAAATAATATATCAAAACTCTTTCATGACCATCCGTTTCATGACCAGTACACATTCACACTACCGAAATAATATATCAAAACTCTTTCATGACCATCCGTTGCAAGGATCTGTATCTATACAAGTAATCCTACGTGCAAGGAGATATAATTGATCGTTGTTATAAAGTTATCTCTAAATTACACAATGATATCAGTTACAAAACTAGTGCTAGGCAATGTAACTATGAAGTTTATCTTGATCCAGATCCAGTCCAGTGGCTGTAGCTTTATCCTGCATTGTAGCTAACACAGAATTGTTATTAAAAACTTCCATCATGAGTTGTTATTGATGTAATTCCTCAATTGAAGTTAAGGATCTTTGTACAATTTCTAACGGTTGTTTCTCTTAAATAAAAAATGAATCTGACAAAGTATTTTCAGGCTTTAAATGATTTATGACACTAGTTTCTCTGCTTTCTCAAGTTTAAACAAGAAGGCAGAAGAATTAAAGGAACTCAATGGGGGTAAGGGCCAAGTTCAAATCTCTTGCTTCTGTTCTGAAGCACAGGGTGATTGTGAGGAAGTTACTGAATTAGTGAATTTAACCCCAAGGAAGTTCTTACCACTCATAGCCTCGGTTAAACGATATACTGAATTAGTGAATTTAACCCCAAGGAAGTTCTTACAAATTCAAAGTGTGAAAATCAGATCAGATCTAACAAGTTGATGCATAAATCAGATCTAACAGACCATACATGACATTATCGTTATATGCAGACTAAAGTTCCTGGTGTCAAATCAGATCTAACAAGTTGGGGTGGGCTATAAACAAAATCAGATCTAACAATTGCAATTACAAAATCAAAGTGTGAAAATCAGATCTACCTCCGTCCGAAAAACAGATCAGAGCTGGATTCACGGCCGCGTCGGCCGGAGAGCTGGATTGCCGGAGAGCTGGATTCACGGCCGCGTCGGCCGGAGAGAAGTGGGCCGGAGAGCTGGATTGCCGGAGAGCTGGATTCACGGCCGCGTCGGCCGGAGAGGAGTGTGAATCACACAATCGGGGGCGGCGGGGCAATATGCAGATATGAAATTGAAACTGGATGTAGGTTTTTAATATATATATATATATATTATTTATATTTATATTTATATATATTATATCGGGGCGGGTCGGGGCGGGGGTACCTGAACCCAAACCCGAACCCGAACCCGAAACAATCCCCGAAACAATCTCCGAAACCCGACCCGAAACCGAAAAAAACAAAACCCGACCCGACCCGAAATAAGCCGGTTTTCGGGTTTCCCCGTCGGATTCGGGGATTTTTGCCATCCCTAAATATCCCCAACCTTACTAGAGATTTCATTCTCAAAATTAGGTATGGCTCTCAAAATAACACTGCTCTTCTTAACCACGGAAGCCAAATACAATAAAGCAACTTTAAATGCTAAAAATCATTAACATAGATATTCCAATGAATATACATACTCTATTTTTGTGAAATTGAAATCCTATCCTTAACACTAGCAGGTGCAAGAGAAGAATTACACCCTCTAGACATCTTAATCCCTCAAAAAATACACACCCATATGTATACCATCAGACAACATTCCACAATCCAAAACCTCCTTTGAGTTATCATAAACCTTGTTCTATATTCCAACACACCTTCTAGATTTAACTTCCATATACTTGTTTGAAACAAAATCAATTGCATTATGAGAAGGATCTAGTTGAGGGAGCAGATGAGCACATTTCCTACTCACATCATAACCACCTCATCACAATCAACCCCAGACCCTAGAAATCTCAACTTCAGCAAAAGAACCCCATTTTCACCATCACTATTCACAAAATTAGCCATAGTAGCCAAAATTGGAGTGTTATGGCCAGATAATAGATCAACCACAACATTATCATATAAAATCATACCTAAAGTTTCATCTACGCTCATATTGTCAATAGCATGAACACTGTTCACCTGAACATTCATATTATTCTCACCAGAATCTAATTCACACACCACAACAGTACAGAACTAAAAATGTTATTAATCAAATATGGATCCTCATCATCCATAGCATCACATTCAGCATCCAACACAGCTAGGTGTCACAGAGTTATCTTCCCAAACTCCGTGTGGCGCCCGAAGGCCAGTTAATCGGTCCGCTCATGATCAGGGTCTGCTGATTTCGTCCTACCTTAGACTTATCACATGAGCGCAACATCTCGCAACCAGCAATGCGTTCTTCATGCGAGCACGGCTAGGCATGCATGTACGGCTTCCTTCTCGCTGAGGCCGTGCATAATGAAGTCCAGGACGAGCAACCAAACCCAAGCATTTCAACACAAATCAAACATCTAGATCTTCAAATATTTGGTCCGTGACATAGGTCTTCAAACAGAATACGCTTCTTCCAGCTAGGACCTCATCGTTGAGTGAAATAGTTCACTTCAGCAAGACAGCAACATATAATTCCACCTTCACATTAGCCTTAACTAAACACCAGTTGTTGATCCATGGAAGATCAAAAGCGATGCAGGGAAACAAGAAAGAAGAAAGAAAAGGCGGATAATCGATCAATGAACAATGACGAACCTTAATAAGCAAACTTTGGCGTTCAAGCAACTGCTATCTTTCGCCTTTTGTTAGTAATTTAATGAAACTAATTTAATTTATTTGTTAAATGGTAAGACCATGACGTTTTTATTTTTAAATAAAAGTTTGTAATGACTGTATAGTAAAAATAGAATTTACCATTTGTGACAACTTTTTTACAAAATGCTAATATGTTAATTTGATAACTTTTTTTTAACTTAAATATGATTACATACTTTAATAATATATTAAACACAAAACATAAATTATGAATTTTGTACTCTTTCATAGTGAAGGATCATATTCATCCTTGTGGTTTGATCGTGGAGAGTTTCACCCATTTTTGGTAGCTCTAGGTCTCATACGTAGACGTCCTCTCCAGATGATGCGTTGTAGACGCCCCGAGTGGAACTCTGAATACCTAAAGCCTTCTTCTGGTGTCCATCTAGACGCTGATGACGTCTTCTTCTGGTGCCCATATAGACGCTGATGAAGTCTTAGAAACCCATGCCAACGTCCTGGACGCCCAGGATTGGTTTCCAGCCTTGTTTTGCTCATTTTTTCGCTCCCGCTCTCTTGACTTCCCTTCCAAATTTATGTTAACGTTTTGAGGCAAACCTTAAACTTGTCAAGGCCTGCAAAATACAAATTATCTCAAAGTATTGTATTTTAAAAATCAATTTCACACAAATTCGTAAAATCAGACACGTTACTCATTGGAAATTCAACAGCCCATCAGTACACATATCCGAGGTCGGTGGTTGCGGACGGTAGTTGCAGTACAGACTTGCAGGTGTGGTGGTTGAAGATGGTGGCTGCAAGCGGTGATTATAGACCGTGGTTGAAGATGGGGTTACATGCGATGGTTATAGGTGGTGGCTGAAGACGGCGGTGGGGTTGAAAATGATGCGGTGGTGGACCGTGATAATACTCGCTGCAAAATAAGGGTGGATAATTTTTTGTTTATTTGTTAAAAACATTATTTAGTTTTAAGTAAAAAGGATGGATATTTAATAAATGAAGATATTTTGGTAATTTATAGTAACTTAACAAAAAATAACTAACGAGGTTAGCCAAGGTTGCAGCTGTCGTTAGTCGAACAGTAGGGTGGGACTAGTGATTAATTAGGATTAACCTGGATCAAGCGAATAGAATTTTAATGTATCATTTTTCCGTTAATATGTAGACACTCACATTTGTATTTAATTTTCTTTTTATATAGACAAATATACATTTTGGCTGACAACCTACTAGAATCTCATTGAAAACCGCTGATTTTGGCAGGAATCTCGTTACCCCCAGTTTTGGCTAGAACCTCGCCAGAAAACGTCTAGTAAGTCTGATTAATCCCGATTATGACAGGATTTGGTCATTGGCTGATAAGCCCAAAATTAATCTATGGGGAAGGAACTAGCGATTAATCGGCGCCTAACCACGGTGTTAGTGAGTTAGACGGAAATAACAACTTTCAGAAACCAAGATGACGATAATGCTACAAAATTTTTTTTAAATAGAAATGATAGACATTGTCCAAACCACATTAACAAAATAGCTGCATATTAATTTAAGTTTAATAAATAAATTACTGTTTAGTGAAACAAATATATTTTTCAACTTATGGTAGGAAAAAAATGAATAATTAAAACGTGTATCCATCAAAAATTTTCTCAGATACAAATGTGTAAATTGATTAGAAACATTCCTAAGTAATTTGTTTCCAAGCCGGCCGTTTGTGATCAATAAGAATACAAATTACCCACGACCATATTTCCGCCAGGAATCATCGACGGATCTGATCGTTAACCATTTTCATTGAAGGATATTCGACCTGTTTATTTGGTAATGTAAGTAGCGTGTTAGGAAATATTATAGTTTTTATTTTCCTTAGTTAATATTTAACTGCTAAGAATTCACTAAAGCTCTTTACGATGACCTAACTATTTTGCTTAATAAACAATACAATCTCCTACAGTTTTTATAATTTCTTTACGATGACATAACTAATTTTACTTTGCCATTTCACATAAATAATATCTTGATTGGTAAAAACTGAAAAGAAAACCATAATATAGAGCAATACTCTAGGCATGACATCATGCTTTCAATGACAGTTAAATATGTAACGGACAGTCTGTGAAGTTGGGTACGTGCAAATTGTTGATGAAGGGGATGGATCTATGGGTCATGGGTGGTCGTACAGCGGGTTGATTTAGATTTTAGGGCTATACTTGGATGAACCTCAAGTTGATTGTCTGATTTAACCATAATAAACTTCATAGTCCCTTTGAGGTTCTCCTTGAACAGGATTTGATAAAATTGTAATATCATATCGGTTGGATAACTATATGTGAATCACCCATCACTTCTATTATCCTCGCTAAGCAATAATTTGGTGAACCGGTCATACAAACCGAATGTCTTCATCTTCTTGATCCATTGCAAAAACTCCAGTTTTCTTTAGAATTGGTTCATAAATGTGCTAAGTACTTTTGGAAGTCTTTTAGGACCTCTTGTACTTCTAGCCACTTCGTACCCATGGTAGCAAACTTATGCAAAGCCTCACAATGCTTGATTGAGTTTGCTTGACACAAGTATGAACTCGAACATTCAAAAATGTCTCCAAGTTCGCTAGTCATAGGAGTTAACTCCTTTTTAGAGAAATTTTGATCTATGAGATTTTATCCATGCCCAAGTTTACTCGCCACACAAGCAAACATCTTGGAGTCTGCCTTCCACACCAGCAAACATGGCAAGCCCACATTAGTGAGCATACTGAGTTCGCTTGCCGCTCCTATGAACTTAAAGAAAAAGAAAAAAAAAACTTTGTAAGAGATTCCTTGAGTTCGCATGGGTAGCTAGCTAACAATAAGTACAAGAAGTCACAGAAAAACCTCTAGAAACACTTGGCAATTTGACATCTCTATATAAGCCACTTGCAAATCCCATTGCAAAAACACAGATGGCTCGATCTATTCCATGTTATTATAATTAAGCTCTCTAACCATGCAGTTGAATATCCTCTCTTTATGATTTGTGAAACTGAAATTCCTGCAAGAACATCTTAGCCTGACCGAGCTATATATGTATATCCAACTTGGACAAAGAATAGGTATATGTTAGTCTGGTTGAGTCTGTATATTTTTGCAACTAATGTTTTAAGTCTTGAAACAACTTTGGCAACAATCACCTATGTCTAATCAATGTCCCTAGTTACCAGAAACAAAGCATATCCAGCAAACCAAACCCTAACTGTAATCACAATCATAGGATTTAGGGGGTGTTTGGTAGAGGGATTTGATTGGGGAGAAATGGAATTAGAAATATTTCTTTTGTTTGTTTTCCATTTTTCATTTCTATTTCTCTTTCTATTTCTCTAAAACTAGAGAATTCTATTTCTCTTTAAAACAAAGAGAAATCCATTTCTCAGCAGCCTCCTCATAGCATGTCACCACCTCGTCTCCGGCCACCACCTCGTCTCCGACCACCACCTCGTCTCTGGCCACCACCTCGTCTCCGGCCGCCACCTCGTCTCCAAGTCTGCAACCGCCACCTCGTCTCCAAGTCTGCAACCACCACCCCGTCTCTGCCGTTCGCAGTGGTGAACACAGAGATGGTAACCGGTTGTAGGTTGCAGGTGGTACGGGTGAACGGAGATTAGGGTTTCAAGTGGTGGTTCGTGGTAGGTTAGGGTTTTCAGATGGTCGGGTGATTGTGGTCGCAGGTGGGTGACAGTGGTGGTGGAAATCGGCGGTGGTCGCAGGTGGCTTCTGATTATCATCATCATCATCGCCACCACAACCACCACCACAAAATCTCCAAAGAGGCAGTGATGACAGATCTGAGCCTCCTTTTTCTATATCTTATGTTCCAAAAATTTGAATCTTTTTAATTTCTTGTGTACTGTGGTTGAAGAAGGGGATTTGGTGGCGGCAGCCGGTGGTGGTGGGCTGTGGTTGAAGAAAGGGCTGTGGTGGTGGTGCTGGTGGTGTGGGGCTGTGGTGGTGGGGCTGTGTGGTGGGGCTGTGGTGGTGGTGCTGTGGTGGTGGTGCTGGTGGTGGTGGGGCTGTGGTGGTGGGGCTGCGGTGGTGAGTGGTGTCAGGTTGGGTGGAGGTGGGGTTGGGTATGGAAGAGTTCTCTGTTTATTTTCTCGTGTACCAAACAAGAGAAATGATTCTCATTCTCCATACCAATTCTCTTTCTCTACAATTCCATTTCCATTTCTATTTTCTCTCCTTTTCCATTCTCTGTACCAAACACCCCCTAAGTGTTTATGTACAAATACATGTAGTCACAAAATCAAGCCTTAAAGAGCCAGATTGAGTTGTTTTCAAGCAAGCCAAACCCTAACTATCGAAAAGTAGCGACAAACTCAAAAGGTTACGATTGAAAAACCGATATCACACGTCCATGGCATATATGATGCTTATAGCACCATATATTTTACTATAGGCATGGTAGTCATGTATATTCAAGAAAATTAAAAAATGCCAACTTGACAATGACCTTTGGAAAACAATGTCATATCATGGCCATGGTGTTTTCTTTGATTTTAAGAATTTCCCGTCACGTCGCTTTTTGATGTTTCAAGAAAGTCCATAACCTAATCATTTATAATATAAGGCATATCAGGAACTTAACCTATTTAATTAACAATAACTGTTGACTTTATTTTAACAAAAAATGTTTGAGCTAACTTTTCTAGTTGATGTCAATCTCTAGATGTAAAACATAAATTCTCTTAAATTGTCTTGTCGCTCAGACATGAAATGACAACTCTTGCTGCGTTGGTAAACATATAACTTGTTGGAAACAGTTGGAAGATGTATACTTGTACCGTGTGTATGTAGTGGATAACATCTATATTGAGGCGTTGTGCGTCATCTTACTATAAGAGCATTATGCAAAAATGCGTATAGTGGATAACACCTCTTTTAATCATTACCATATTATTATTTTATTATTATGTTTTATTAAAAATAAAACATAAAAATTAATCCACCAATCATTCCCCACCCAATTATCACCAAACCAATCACACTCCTTCATCACCAACGTTGTGTGGGAAACGACCCCACATCCAAACCCTCCAAGGCGCCCCCGAGGGTATTCCCCGGGGCAGACCAACATGATAGACATCGGAGTCTCGGGACCCAATGTTTTTTAAAACTTCATTAGAGGCGATATATTGAATTTTGGGAAAATTCCCTAAATAGCCCATTTTAAGAGAAAGAAAGTGTGTTTTAGCCATAAATCCTCCAATATTCCCAAAATAGCCCACAAGTTTTGGACTGAGGCGACACACTGGAAAAAAAACTAATCAGATTATAAACCAATAGTATTTTGACACGTGTAAAGATTCGAATATCTGATCAAATATTTGAATAATATTTAGGGACCCGTCCATATTTTCTCACTAAATCTTCTTCTTAAAAGCAGTCTTGCCAGACGGTTTTTGTTTCCTACCCGATCCCTACAAATTCTAAACACATGGAAAAATGTGTTTCTAAATTATGTCTACCAAGACGACTTTGAGATGAATTTGTACCAATAAGACGATATTTTAGTTTTGTTCTTGTAAGCTGAAATCTCGTCCACCCTGACAAGATTAATTTTTAATCCGTCCACACCGACAAAATTTAAGTTAATTCCGTCCACACCAGCATGTTCGTCCATCGAATATAATTTTCATTATTTTTCATGTTTGTATATAATTGCCTTCATCTTCTTCCTCCTTCATCCATTGATAAACCTTCATCTTTGTCCATTGATTAATGAGAATGAAGACAAACCAAAGGTGGCAAGTGAAGTGGCATTGGAAGTTTGCCCAGATGATGTATGAAAACAAGATTAGGGAATTTGAAGCACCTAAAATGACCAACTTGGATGAAGCTTCGTAAAGATGTCTGTACTAAACAGGATCAATTTGAAGCACCTAACATGGACATTATCAAGTAGATAATCGGGTGTTCGTGATGATAAAACCAAGTTTTTGTGGGCGATTGGTGTAGCTAGCTAGGTAGATTGAATCTGAAGGTTAAAAGAGGAAGAAGACGAACACGACGTCGCCGGAGGAAAACCTCCTATTAATTGTAACCAGCGTTTCGATTTGAGGTTCTTCAAATTTGATTTAGGAATCAATTCTATACTACTTTTTCACCATCGATCTACCACCATATCTCCACGCTTCAGGTCACCGGAAAAATGAGTGCCAGGTGATGGAGATGGAGGTACCTGTGAGATGGTGCTACGATGGTGCTCGGGTGATGGAGACGGTGGTGCTCAGGTGAGGTGTGATGATGCAGGGGTGATGCAAGTTTGGTGTTGGGTTTGGAAGATGTTGCTGGGAAAGAAAGGTTAGGGTTGGTTGGTTGGTTGGTTGGGTTTATTATTATTATTATTATTATTATTATTATTATTATTATTATTATTATATGTTTAGACGCAAAAAGACAACTTTGCCCCTAAATTTAACGGAGGTAACCGGCGTTAACTGACGGTAGGGGCGTTCTGTGCCCGCCGGGAATAAACCAGGGGGTGGGGTGGGGGTGTCAATACACGCAATTTAAGAATCAGTGATCCAAATGTCTTCCGCCCATATTACACAGTGGGCAAATCACAGTTATCTGCTAATTTAACTCAACTAATGGATCAAATTTAATCTTGGTAATTGTATGTTGCATTATCAAATTATTAAAACCTATCTCTTACTTTTTCCTCTTTCTTTTGTTTATAACTTGTGACTTAGTTTTGTTAAAAACTTGAATTTGAAGGCTATTTATGCAAGAATTGTTAGAAACTTGAATTTAGGGCTAATATATGCTGGTCTATCGTTCATTTAAGCTTACTTAAGCTCTACTAATTTCATCTAAAAGTGTTAAAAAATGTTTTCAACAATGAAATATGTTAAAGCGGATTTATGTAATCGAATGAGTGATGATCATATGAACGATATTTTCATTTGTTATATTGAAATAGAACTTCTTACCAATGTTTCCGTTGAAGATGCAATGGTTCGTTTTCAAAAGATGAAAACTCATAGGGAACAACTTTAAAATTTGTAATGTTTGTTTTTTGTTTTCGAATATATTCATGTTTTTGTATGTTTTTAATGAGTAATGATCATTTTTTTATTATGATAATGTTTTTTATAATGTTCCTCGTTTTTACCTGACCAGAACAACGACCGACCCGAAAAATCAGAACACCGAAGAAATAGGACCTAACTGAACAAAATTCCTCGGTCCAACACTGGTTTTCTAGGCGTTTTGGTGGGGTTTTAGGGTGGAGAAGTCGCCCGATAGGGGTGATCTAAAACACCACACACACATTTTCTCACAGAAATTATTTGAGTGAGAAGTGGGTTATTAATAAACATTGCTATTTATTATAAAAATCATCACTGTAATATAAAAGAATATCATTGACGGTTAAGAGGTACACAAATGGGTTCATAACCAAAAACCAGTTGATTCGATTATAGGCCAATGTAGTGAGAACTAGGTCATGGGTGAAATAATTGAAGTTAAAAAGCGGTTCATGAGGTTGGAAACCTAAACAGTGGAATCAGTTCAAGTTAAGTTTGGAACCGGCTTAAGTTGGAAAGGTTTTATGTAAAAGAAAACTTTTTTTTAATAAAGCATAAACACATAACATAACACAACATAACATAGATGCATGCATACATACATGCATGCATAGCTACATACATACATACATACATACACACACATACGTACCGTGACATTCTTCAATTTTCGAACCCGACATGTTTAAATTTTTTTTATTTTTACGTTTGTTATTAAATAAAGACGATGAATTATTATTTCATGTGGTCATTTATGTAACAACTCGCGTTTTCAAACTAATATTTTATATCTGTTACCCGACCCAATTTAGGTTCGGAAAATTTTATCACTTAAATATCGCGTGTATCGAGTAATTATTATATCATTTTTTTTCTTTCTTATTATTTGTTTATATGTTTATATATTAAACTTTGCAAGATATTCAATTTATACCCTAAACATAACTTTAATCTCTTATTGTTTCCACATCTAATCTCCAAGGACCTAACTCCAATTTCTGAGTATTATTATCCTTATACCAATTTACCCACAACCTTCACCCATATCCGTGACCCGAAATTCCAAACTCGTAAACCCGTTTAAATTTCTTGTGCCTTAATGCTCACTTTATTCTTGGAATCGATCAAGGGAATCATGTTGTTTCTTCTTTGCGACTACACCGATGGAAATAATTAGGAAAAAAGGATCAAACTGATTACGTATTTGATATATTCACAAACCGTCCTAAATGCATAGAACGATATATCATTAACAGACGACGATAACCAAATTAATCATATATATACATTCTTACACACATCGCGAGCAAAGGCCCTACGTCTAATTTCTTTATAGCCTTCTATCGAGGATGATTTTGATCAAACCCGAGCTGGCCGTAACCCATTCAATTAAATCATCAATTCATCATGGATAGAGGTAATTAATTCATGTAACATGTTCGTTTTAATTCAATTAACAAAAACCCTATGATTAATTAATCGATTATAAGCTGGTTTGATTGATTTGATTTTTAGGGTTCTAGTTCAACCCGGGTGGTCTCTCTGTTTGTATTTAATCATTTAGTTTGATGTATATATCAACTGGTACACCTAGACCAGTTGGCTGGGTGTGTGTCTGTATGTAGAGATGTACAAAAAAACTGATTATAGAACTGAAACCGAAAAAAAACCGAAACCGGTTTGGTTGGAAAACCGGTTTTTTTATAACCGGTTCGGTTACCAACCGGTTAGACCGGTTTTATACCGGGTTTCCCATATATATTACTGGTTCAGTTTCATAACCGGGTTTTTCCTAAAGCGGTTAAAAAACCGATTTTTCCCTAAACCGGTTAAAAAACCGGTAATCCTTACCAAATATTAAAAACCGGTTAAACCTATGCATTGTGAGTTTCTGACCATGCACAGCACTGCAGCAGCTTTTATGCATGCAATTATGACCATGCATGCAAAAATATGAACGTTGTATTGTAGCAATATTTATGACCATCAATCAACTTTTTTTTTTTGTCTTTATCCAGTTTATGCACCAAAGGCTTTGCCAAAGCCTCACATAGTCACATATGACCGTTGCCAACAAAATTTAGCCGTTGTGTTGTTTTTTTTCCCCCAAAAATCATATCTAACTTTGTATATAAGGGTGGTGGGTGTTTAGCTTTAACCACACCATCCTTCAATCTCCTAAAAATCTTAAAATCACTCACAACCGACACGACCATGGCAAGCTCTAGTCATCAAGATTCGGTCAACGTTGGCCAGTCCACAACCGACACCGACACGGTGGTTCGTGTTATTCCAACAAAGCGTAACCGCGAAGTTTGGGCACATTTTGATATGTGCGAGATGGCGAACGGGTCAACAAAAGCGCGTTGTCACTATTGTAACCGTTTTTACGCCATTGCGGCAAACTCCTCATTAAAAAATCACTTCGAAAAACCGTATTGCAAGGTGTTGAAACAACAAGCCGCTAGCGGTCAAGCTACCATGGGAAGCGAAGGCGCTTCTCTTTTCACCTACAATTACAAATGGCAAGGGAGGAAATGGCGAAGTTTGTAATCCAAGAAAGTTTGCCGTTCAACCATTTCGACAACCAACGATTCACAAAGATGGTTCAAAAAACGCTCCAACCACGATACACCCATGTAAGTCGTGCTACTTTTAGGAGGGATTGTTTAAGATTGTGGAAAAATGATAAAAAAGAATTAATTTCTTATTTTGAAAAACTAGAAACCGGTGTTAACTTGACTAGCGACGTTTGGTCCGCACCGCACGGTTCACCCAACTCATATCTTTGTGTCACCGCCCATTGGATTGAACCGGCGACGTGGCAGATGATGAAACGCACGATTTTGTTTAAACTTTTTGATTACCCTCACACCGGTGAAGCTATATATAAAGCAATCGACAAATGTATTACAACTTACAAATTGAAAGAAAAAATATTGTCCATATCTTTCGATAACGCCTCAAACAATACAAGTGCGGTGTCACATTTAAGATTAAAGTACAAACCGATTTGTGAGGGTATTTTTTTTCATAGTCGATGTGTCGCACACATCATAAATTTGGCCGTTCAAGATGGTTTAAAGGTTATTGAACAACAAAAAGAAGCTTTCAAGAGAATGTTGCGCCATATATATAGTCATGCGCATAGACATTCAAAATATATTAAAATGTGTAAGGAAGCGGGTCGAGTTTGCTACGGACCCAATTGGGATGTTGCTCATAGATGGAACTCGACTTGCACCATGTTTGAAAAAGCTATTATGCAAAAAGAAAGTTTAATAGAATTTCATAACATTTTGTCGAGTCGTGGAAAGGTTTCTTCTTACCACCCATCGAATTGGAATCTTATTGAATCTGTTACCCAATTGCTTCAAGTTTTCAAAACGTCAACAAAGACTTTATCGGGGGTTTACTACCCAACAAGTTCATTGGTACTTCACAATTTGTTTAAAATGTGTTTAAAATTAAACGAGTTGGCGGGAAGAGGTAGACCATATTGTGATATAGCGGATACGATGAAGGAAAAATTAAGAAAATATTTTAAAGAACTACCCGCGGTTGTCACTTGTGCCGCCGCTTTAAACCCTTGTTTTAATATTTTTGGAACCGGGTCATTGATTGAAAAAATTGCAAAAGCGTTGGATTTAAACACCCTCGAAGAACCAAACTTTGGACTAGCCGCAAGTGCCAAATTCAATACTCAACTTAACCAAATGTTTGATGTTTATGTATCAAAATATGGCTCTTGCACGTCACACATTCACGAGTCAATGAGAAATGCCTCTTTCGGCGAAGGTTCATCAAATACGGAAGATCAAGATTTGTATGTTTATAACCAATTGTTTGATGAGTCGAGTCAAATGCAACGTGGTAACACTAGTAGTAGCGAACTCGGTCGGTATGGTGGGTCGAACTTTCTACGATCGATGACTTCACAAGAATTTAAAAACTTTGATTTGTTGGCTTGGTGGAAAAGTAAGGAAGATCATTTTCCGATCTTAGCCACCATGGCCCGAGATTTACTAACGGTCCAAGCTTCCACAGTAGCTTCGGAAAGTGCTTTTTCTATAAGTGGTAGGGTGATTTCGATAAGGAGGACTCGACTAACACCAAAGGCGGTTGAGATGTCGATTTGCTTGAAAGATTACTTGGATGCGGCGGAGAGATGTCAACACATACGCTCACTCGAGGGAGAATTAGATTACGAAGCCGAAGTGTACGCGGACGAGGTTGAAGCCGGATTGACTACCCTAATGACCGAAGAAGAAGCCGAACTAAATGAACTCTTACGCGATAGTTCTAGTTCGGGCTCGGGATCGGGTTCGGACGAAGAAGATTAAACGCGATCATCAAGACATATATTAGCCCCACTAAAAATAATATACACTAGTAGTGGGCATT
Source organism: Bidens hawaiensis (assembly GCF_021521415.1). Classification (NCBI taxonomy): domain Eukaryota; kingdom Viridiplantae; phylum Streptophyta; class Magnoliopsida; order Asterales; family Asteraceae; genus Bidens; species Bidens hawaiensis. The sequence continues at coordinate 125,743 of NW_027498143.1, forward strand.
CGTATTTAACCAGTTATGTATGTAACCGTTTGTTCCAAGACTTAATCGTATGATGTTTTCACGTATTTAACCAGTTAGTAGTGGCCATTCGTATTTTCTACCATTTATATGTAGTTTTGAACTTTAAGAAGAATATGTTTGAAATTATTCCTCTGTTGTCATGAATATTTGGTCACATTTGCATTTCATATATTAAATTGAACTAATGCAACAAGGTACTGCATATTAATAAAGGTACTACATATGCATTCCAAATATGCATATAGCATATTAAAGGTACTGCAGCAAGGACCATTAGTTCAGCAGGGCAAAAAGGTAATATAACCATTCATCATAAAGGCAAAAAGGTTAAACGGCTGCAAAATTTAAACATCAGTTTTAAAAATCGGTTTTATAAATCAGTTTTAAAAACCGGTTTTAAAACACCGGTTTTAAAAAACCGGTTTACAAACCGGTTTGTATAGGTTAGGAATATTTGCCTTCTGAGACCGGTTTAAAACCGGTCCTGGTTAAAAAAAAACCGGTTTTTTTGTTACAAAAAAAAACCGAACCAGTTTAAAACCGTAACCGGTTTTTAAAAAAAACCGCTTTGTACACCTCTATCTGTATGTTCATGACAGCCGGCCATCAGGCGCTCTGGTTCGAGTCCCGGCCGGCCATTTTGGATTTTTGTTTTTAATTCTTGATTTTCTTACTTATGTCAAATAAACAATAGTTTATATTAAACATAAATAAATATTAGATCTAAAATAAATATTATTTTATTAAAACCGACATCTAGGAGTTTATGTCTTTGTCAAATCTCGTTAAAGTATTTCGTTTACGTGTATATATATATATGTGTGTGTGTGTGTGTGTATTATAAGTATATTTTAATAATGATAAATCATCGTTATTTAATTAGAACCCGACACTTTGATTCACGTTTCGTCGTCATTGAAAGTCTTCATAATCTTACTTATATTTATTTGATATATATATATATAATATCTAATATACATGATAAATAGATTTTCCTTAAAAGATTTAAACAAAATATTTATTTATATCTTATTACATACTATATTTAATTATCTACACATCATTATAATTATTTTATTTATTTATATATTATTATTATTATAAGAATATCCTATATCTTAATTGTTTAAATTATTTAAGTAGTTAATTGTGTATTTATCAAGAATAATAAATGAGTTTTATAAATAATAAAAAGTAATGTTTCTTATAAATGATAATCAATAATATTAATATTCGTAATAATAATTATTATGGAAATCAATCGTTCAATCAATAATATTATAATAAAAATAACTCAAATCACATCAAAATCTTAATTTATTAAAATATGTTATATCTTTATAATTAATCTTATTACCATTATTTAACTAGGAATCCTTGACGGTATATCCCAAATAATTTATCTTTCTCATATCATCACTTATATTTCGTTCATTCGATCAGGTGAGTATCACATTCCCCCCTTTTACACTTATTTTTACCGTTTTGGGGACATATGCGTTACTATATATTTTACTATTCTCTAATACGCAAATTGCAACTGTTTGTCATGTGTGTTTAACGATTTATACCTTATGTGTTATATGCTTATATGCTCTATTTGAATCGCATTCGAAGAGGTCCAACATAATCTCAGAACAGTATGATCATACGACCGTCGTAATAGCCATTGTCCAGTTTATCTCGCATCGTGATCATTGGCAACTCATTTGCTTGCTTATTGGTTGGATTGCTTATCTCATTTGACACTATTGAATTTTTTTATTATTATTATATACACATAAAATCTGGTGTGCTACTCACTCAACCTAGTGTTGACAAGCCTATTGTGTTTTTAACGCGTATGCAGGTTATCGTATGAAGTGATGTTCAAGTTGGTTCGGAAGAAAAACTTAGGATTGCATGCTAGTGAGAATAAACAAGATTATGGACTTTTATATATTTGTTTTGTTTTAAATTTAATTTAATAGATAATTTTAAATATTGCATGATAGTACCTTGAGAGCTGTGAGCAATCAGCTCACGCCCCGGCGTATCCGCCTTAGGTTGGGGTGTGACACGTCATTCGAATTCATTTATTAGTTAAATGAGCTATAAGAACTTTTATATATGTGCATGTAACACCCTGTAGCTTAGTTTTTACAACCCTTAAGCGGACATTCAAACTCCAGGGACTAGAATGAAAATTTTTAATATTTTTGTTTCTTTTACCTTCACCATCGGTACACCGCCTCCCCTCTCCTTGATCTCATTTTGATTAAGTCATGCTGAAAATAACAGGATTGGTCATATATACGCGTCAATCGGTCAATTGCATTGTCAATTACGAGTTAATTATTGTAAAATCCAACCCATTTACACCAATTCGACGTCATTACGAACCCGCGGCTGCAAGGATCTCAAAACTCTATAAATACTTGACCAAAACGCAATTAACTTGATCCACATACTTCTCATTACATCACGGACATAAGACTTCTATCAGTTTTAACCCAAAAGGCCGTTTAAATCAAGTTCGATATCGAGTTCTTGCCGCAAACCCTAGTTTACCGTTTTCATTCAATTCGACCATAATCTAGGTAACTATTGTAAGGGTCTAGTTCGATTTAAAATCATCTATAAAACCTCTCAGTTAATTTTGATTGATAGAGGGTATAAGACCATCAATTTTGGGATTGAACGAATTAGGGTTCATAAGGGAAAGGGTTGCTTAAGCTTGTGTATAGATGTTTTTGTTTTCATTTCTTAATCAAGTCAAACACCTGCCCTAGTTGGCAGGTGCATATGATCTTATGTCGTGAACTAGCCCGGTTTTTGTTTCTTTTTCTTTATTATTTTCTTTTTATTAGGTATAATTAATTTAAACTTTATATATTAAAACTAATATTATTTTAATCGTTTAAACGAACCGAACACCGACAACTCTATAAAATAAGTTTTCATTTAAACTTTTTCGGATATATATATATATACATATATATATATATAGTCTCCGTAATATGACCTTTTCAAATAATAATTTTCCCACTTCTAAATGAACCGGCCACCTAGACCAGTTCTCGTTTAATATATAAATTTATATATAATATATAAAATTTATATATAGTTTCTGACCTAAACTAATATGACCTTTTCAAATTAATAATTTTTCCCACGTCTAAATGAATCGGCCACCCACTACGTGAAAATTGACCTTCGGCCACACGAAAAAGTGTGGCCGTAGGCCTTTAGCCACACACATTTGGTTCAGGTCATATGTGGCCAAAGGTCGCGACACCGTGGGTATGATATGGCCACACACAGTTTTTAGTGGCCTTATGTGGTAATAAGTGTGGCTAAAGGGTACAGGCATTAGTTGCTGGCCATCAAGAATCCTCTCCAATAAGTGTGGCTAAACGGTAGAAAATGGCCACATAACTATTTACTATGAGTGACCATTGCACGTATACGGCCACATGAATTCATGTTTCAGCCACATGAATTTTATAATAATGTGGCCAATAGGGTTGTGTTAAGCTTGCATTGTGACCTATACCGTGTGGATATAGCAAAGAAATGGCCACTTAAATTAAAAATAGAGTGGCTAATTATATCATACAGACACTAGAAATTACGTTAAAAGTGGTTAAAAATGTTTGCTTGCCACCCAAACACTCCTTTGTAGATTATAGTGTGGCTATTGTCTTACCGTTTGTCACACATAATGCTTTTTGTAGTTTAAAGTGTGGCTATTGTCAAAATTTTCGTCACACATAGTGAGGTATTGTGTGGCTAATCATATCATATAGACAATGAAGGTTATTGTCAATGTGGCTAAAAATGTGAACTTGCCAGTCAAACACTCTTTTGTAGTTTGTGGTGTGGCCATTGTCTTACCGTTTGTCACACATAATGCTTTTGTAATATAAAGTGTGGCTATTATCATACTTTTGATCACACATAGATAAATGTGGCTATATCATAAGTTTAACAAACACAATAACATAAATTCAAAACAAGTTTAAATTAACAAACCTTCACTAATAAGTTAAGAATTCAAAATATTTGAAAATACTACTAATTACTACCGACCTCAAACTTTCTCATAAACTAATCAAATTGTTTTTGCCTCCTTTCTTCGTTTTCCATAAGTTTTTTCCATTTATTCCATTCGTTGCGCTCGTTCTTTCAACTCGTTTCTTGACTTCTTTTCATCTTTTTCCATTACGGCTCTAACCTTTTGAACCTAAAATTGTTAAAATATTTGCATCATAACTAGTAAAGGGTTAATGTGAGGCGAAACCTCAAAGCACGACGACTATCACGCACAATCACATTAGACATAATGTATACACAAACAAAAACTTGAATCGACGACTTGTTGGTGATAATAATCAATGTCAACTGTACTAAAAAGTCCTAACATGTATTCACACATCGTATCATGGCAAACCAACCACAATTTATCATACAACTTAACTTATGATCACTTAGTTCACGAGACAGATTATAGCATGTACAAACTGATTTTATTCACTAAGAAAAGATTAAGTATAAATTCTAAAAAATTTACCACAGTAGAACATATGAATTAGGTTTCTCAAAAAAAATTTATAATATTTTTCTCATGTATACAAAACTCACAATAATTCAACCATTAAAGATATGTACCAACAGTTCAGCAGATTGCACAACAAACACTTGTATAATGGTTCTATCGACTCATTAATTTAAATTGTGCAAGACCAATTGGGTTGTCTTCAAAACTCATAATTCTAACTTTCAGAACTGGAAACAACCCGTTTGGTTTTGTCATTAGGGAGTTATGGTGTCGGAAAGACAGGCCAAAATATAACTCCCCAAATCAGCTTTGACCAGTGTTTTTGTTAAATCATAAAAACTATACAAAACGTGTCCAAAAATTACAAACTTTACCTTTATAGAAACTAGACTCATAGTGTTATATCCTAGAATCAAAAATCGTTCAGTAATCATCGTTTAACATCAAGTTACATACCAATAAATAAACGAAAACGAATCTGTCAGCAAACTGTTGTCATCAAACAAGTGAAATACATACCTTTTAGCGATGAAAGAAGATGTACTAAGCTTCAATTACAAGAAATAACACTTAAAATTGAAAATCCCCAAACTTGGTTCTTAGGGTTTTTCACACTCAACACGAATCCGGCAAAAAACGAGATAGAATTAATGAAACCGACACCACACGTGAATTCCTCTCGCAAAAATAATTAGATTAGAGCCCAGAATCAAAGGATTTGGTTAAGAATTGAGTGAGTTAGAGAATTAATGATTGAGGATTATGGTGGGTGTAAAGAGATGAAGAAGAATAATAATAAGAAGAAGGAATGAAGAGAAAGAAAAAAAAGGTAGGTTAAATATGTGGTCAAATTAAATTTAAGAATAAGAGGGTAATTCAAAATTTTTTGAAGAAAATAGAGGGTTGAATTTAATTTGAAATTTTGAGGGAAGTGAAATTAATATGAACTAAATATGAATTTAATTTATTTTTAATAATTAAAATAAAGAGTTGTTAGTGTATATATATAGGGTAAGGATCTTAAGAGAACCATTTGCAAATTAAGAACTTTGAGAACAATTTTGGACCACTAAAAACACCTTTAAAAAAATCGTAAAACAAAAAATAATAAAAATTTTAAAAAAGTAAAAAAACCAAAATTCTTATATTTCATTCCGGTTTCATTAAAAAAATAAAAAAAATGAAAAAAAATAAAAAAAAATTAAAAAAAAACGTCGTATTATACACATATGTATAGTTTTATATAATCTTTAGTTACGTAATATACACATATGTACATTATCATTTATCTTAAATTATACACATGTGTACAAAAAAGTCATGTAAATGTACATATATGTATATAGTATACATATGTGTATATAATTTAGCTAAACCGAGTTTTTTTTATGTAACCGGGATGATAAAATAAGAATTTTGGTTTTTTTACTTTTTTGATTTTTGTGTTCTTTTTTATTTTATGATTTTTTTTTTTATTTTTGGGTTTTTTGTGGTCCAAAATGGTTCTCATAGTTCTCAATTTCAAAAAGGTTTTCTCATGATCCTGATCCTATATATATATATATATATATATATATATATATAACAACTAATTAAAACTTATATAATATAAAAAAATTGTATTTTAAATATAAAAACATATAAAATAAATACAAGTGATATTTATAGTTGCTCTAAAAGAGTTGTATAAGAGTGTAGTAATCAGTGTTAACGCCAATAAACCATACTTTCATTAGTGGGTCATACTAGTTCTTGATCGGTGTTAGTGTCCCATTATAACATCTATCATGTCACAATTGCTCTAAAAGAGTTGTATAGGAGTGCCATTAGTCATGGTTAGGTGTTAAGTCCTGAAACACACCATACTTTCGTCAATAGACCTTATTTGGCCTTGATTTGTGTCAATGGCCCAACATGTTATACATTCATCAATGGGCTTTGATTGGTATTAGTGGTCATTATAGCATCTATCATGTCCCCGTTGCTACAAGATGGTTGTATATGAGTGTAGTGAGCCATAAGCATGTGTCAACGCCCGATAACATGTCATACTTTTATTAATGGGCCATATTGGGCCTTGATTGTTGTTAATGGCCAATATCGTCTCTATCATGTCATAGTTACATTAACAGGTTGTATAGGAGTGTAATGAGTCATAGTTGGTCGTCATACTTTGCATTAGTGGGCCGTCTTGGGCCTTGATTGTTGTTAGTGACACATTGTAGTCTCTATCATATCATAGTTGCTTTAAAAGGGTTGAATATGAGTTTAGTGAGTCATGGTTAGGTTACGCCCGATAATATGTCATACTTTCATCAATGGGCCTTATTGGACCTTAATTGTTGTTAATGACCAGTATGGGTCTATCATGTCATAGCTACGCTAACAGGTTGTATAGGAGTGTAGTAAGTCATAGTTGGTCTCATCAAATGGCGTTGATTGGTATTAGTGGCCCATTATATCACCTATCATGTCATAGTCGCTACAAGGAGGTTGTATACTAGTGTAGTGAGCCATAGTCATGTTTCAACGCCCAATAACATGTTATACTTTTATTAATGGAACGTATTGGGCCTTGATTGTTGTTAATGGCCCAATATATCTATATCATGTCATAGTTAATTTAACAGGTTGTATAGGAGTGTAATGACTCATAGTTGGTGTTAACGCCTAGTAGCATGTCATACTTTGCATTAATAGGCCGTCTTGGGCCTTGATTGTTGTTAGTGACCCATTGTAGTCTCTATCATATCATAGTTGCTCTAAAAGGGTTGAATGTGAGTTTAGTGAGTCATAGTTTGGTTAAAGCCCAATAATATGTCATACTTTCATCAATGGGCCTTATTGGACCTTAACTAGTGTTTGTGGCCCATTATAGCCTTTATCACATCATAGTTGCTCTAAGAAGGTTGTATAGGAATGTCATTAGTCATAGTTAGATGTTAATGACCGATAACATGTGATACTTTCATCAATAGGTCTTATTGGGCCTTGTTGGTGTTAGTGGCCCATTATAGCCTTTTTCATGTCATAGTCGCTTTAATGGGCCATATTAGTGCTTGTAATCTCTTAGTGGCCTATTATGGCATGTGATATGTAACATTAGACATTTAAGGGTTATATCGTGTTATAGGGAGTCATATTAGACCATAATAGACAAATACAAGTCATACATGTCCTAATGGACCATATTGGGTCTTGAAATCTCTAATGGCCCATTATGCATATAATTTTAAATTGTGTCTTAAGAGGTACTACTCGCCTAACCCGTCGATATACATTAAACATAGGGGTGGCAAATGGGTTGGGTTGGGTCGAAACGGGTTATGGGTCAGAATGGGTTAGGGTCGAAACGTGTTAGGGTTGGAACGGGTCAACTAAAAAAAGGTTGTTTTGGTTCGGGTCGGAACAGGTCAGGGTCAAAAGGTTCGGGTCATAACGGGTCCGGGTCAAAATGGGTCAAGGTCGGAACGGGTCAAAACGGGTCTCGAGTCTTTTTTTTCTGAACAAGGACAACGGAGAAAATGTTTTAGTTTTATCATTAAAATTCATGTTTCTGTCCATTTCGTTTCAGCACTTAACAACTAATTTTACAGCATACAACATGCTAAACAGCTTGTTTCAGCGATTTTTCATTCCGTTTCAGCACTTAACAGCTCGTTTTAACAGCAAACAGAATGTTAAACAACTCGTTTCAGCAAGTTTTCAGTTCGTTTCAGCACGTAACAGCTTGTTTTTACAGCAAACATCATGTTAAACATTTCGTTTCAGCGATTTTTTAGTCTGTTTCAGCACTTAACAGCTCATTTCAGCATTTAACAGCTCGTTTTAACAGCAAATAGCATGTTAAACAGCTCGTTTCAGCAAGTTTTTAGTTCGTTTCAGCACGTAACAGCTCGTTTTTACAGTAAACATCATGTTAAACAGCTCGTTTCATCGATTTTTCAGTCCGTTTCAGCACTTAACAGCTCGTTTCAGCACTTAACAGCTCGTTTCAACGATTTTTCAGTCCGTTTCAGCACTTAACAGCTCGTTTTAACAGCAAACAGCATGTTAAACAACTCGTTTCAGCAAGTTTTCAGTTCGTTTCAGCACGTAACAGCTTGTTTTTACATCAAACATCATGTTAAACAGCTCGTTTCCTCGATTTTTCAGTCAGTTTCAACACTTAACAGCTCGTTTCAGCACGTTTTGACCAATTTTGCAGCAATCAGCAATAAAAAATCAATAGTTCAGCTCATTTTTGCCCGTTTCAGCAGGTTACATAACCAATACTTCAAAACGTTTTGTGTTTTCAATCTAGAAAACAAGTATAGGCAAACGTTTAGTGTTTTCAAAACCAGTATGCAAGTATATCCGTGTTTTCAATCCAAAACCTGGTGTCACGTGTAACAGAGTTTTCTCAAAACCAAATGAATGTATTTGACTCGCTAACTGTTACCTAGTACAAGTGTTTTAAGTTATGAGAGTATGTTCAACAACACATGACTCTAAGACCCACGTATGAACTCACACACAAACACAAACTTGACCCGACGAATCGTTGGTGATAATAAGTAATGCCAACAGTACCGAAAGTCCTAACATGTATCCACATATCATATCATGGCAAAGCAACCAAATATTCCTCATACAACTTAACTTATGATCATTCAGTTCACGAGACATATTCTGACATGTACAAACTGATTTTATTCACAAAGAAAAGATTAAGGATAAATTCTACAAAATTTACCACAGTATGATATATGAATCAGGTTTCTCAAACAATTTTTATTATATTTTTCTCAAGCATAGAAAACTCACAATAATTCAACCATTACAGATAGGTACTAACAGTTCAGCAGACTGCGCAATAAAAACTAGTTTAATGGTTCTATCAACTCATTAAACCAAATTGTGTAAGACCAATTGGGTTATCTTTTAAACTCATAATACTAAGTTCCAGAAGTGGAACCAACCCGTTTGGGTTTGTCATTAGGGAGTTATGGTGTCCGAAAGATGGACCAGAATATAACTCCCCGAATCAGCTTTGACATATGTTTTTGTAAAATCATAAAAGGTATTCAATACTCATCCAAAAATTACAAAATTTACCTTTCTGGAAACTAGACTCAGAATACTATATCCTAAAATCAAAAATTGATCAATAATCATCATTTAACTGCGAGTTACAGACCAATCAATAAATGAGAACTAATCTGTCAGCCAACTGTACTCAACAAAACTCAAACCCTAACATGTTTATGACATCACTAGGGTTCTAATTAATCATGTTAAAAACACCCGTTAGAAAATATAAATCCAAAAATTATAAAAATTAAAGATTCAAAAATGTCACGTTCAACTTGTATCAAGATTGTTTAAATTAGAACGAATACTAATCGATTGAATCCAAGACCTAATTGCTTACATTCAAACCCTCGAACACCCAAATTTCTCAAAATTAAAGTATAAATCACCTACATAACCAAGATGAGCTTCAATCGATGTTAATGAGTGATGAAAGTATTAGCAGCAGGTGATGGATTAGGGTTCAGATTGGTTACTGAAGGGTGGATGTCTGGTTGGTCACACAAAAGAATTAGAATGTGGCTATTAATTATCAGTAGTCACACTTTTGTTTTAATGTAACTGTTAGCTTTTAGCCATACATAAAAATTTATAAGTGGCTATAAAATAATGCTTTATGGTTACATAAACCCCTTAAGTGTGACCACATGTATAAGCTTTTAGCCACATATGAAACAATAAAAGTGTGGCCATTAACTACTAACGGTCACACGTTTTGTTTGCTGTCACCGTTAACTTTTAGCCACATATAAAACTTATAAGTGGCTAACAAACAATACTCTATGGTCACATATACCCGTAAGTGTGGCCATAAGTATTAGTTTTTAACCACATCGTTATCAAACTACTGTGAGCGTAGATCATATTTGGCCATAGTTTACTAAGTGTGGCAAGTAAAAGTCACATTTTTTTATGAAATTGTGGCTAACGGTTTCGAACAACTGTGTTTTTTGTCACACGAATTGAAAAAGTGTGGATAAATGTTCCAGCAAGTGTGATTTTTTGCCACAAAAAACTAATTTATGTGGCTAAAGGTTCTAACATGTTTGTTTTTTGTCACACGAATTGAAAAAATGTGGCTAAATGTTCCAGCAAGTGTGATTTTTTGCCACAAAAATCTAATTTATGTGGCTAAAGGTTCTAACATGTGTGTTTTAGTCACACGAATAACTAATGTGTAGCGAAAGCGACCTTTAGCCACACATTTAAACCGAGGTGTGGCAAACCGCCCAGAGCATGTGTGTGGCTAGAAGCCAATATTCACGTAGTGACCTAGACCAGTTCTCATTTAATATATAAATTTATATAAAATAGTTAACTAGCGTTTATTGATTTTGAATCTATATGTAACTTGTAATATTATTATAATTTATATCTAATTATATCATTTACATTTTTAACTCGACATTATAATATTATTATAAAATATATATTTAATGACTTACCGATCCCAAATCCGTTATAAACCCTTTGATCTTGTCTTGTTTGTTTATTTCGATTAGAAATTTATTTTGTTTGTATTATAAAATTAGGATAAACTATCAGCACATCTCGTGAAACTAAATAATTCATCTTAACTTTTATCACCTTCTGGTTACCGCCATCCCTTATTCAGGTGAGTAATGACATCCCCTTTTTCCTATTTTTGTTTTCGGGGCATTATGTGTACTAAGCTATTTACTATTACACAATTATACTCAAAACACAATTCCATTCATTGCGTTGTTGTAATGTTGCTCAATTAATTATTGATTGCTATATGATTTATGTGTTTACTATTTTTATGGTTGGTAGGTATCTCATCCTCATACTCACCCTCATTGTATGATCATGGTATGTTAAAAAAGACACATTTATTGGTTGCGAATCTATCCAAGTATACATGTCTGAAATCTAGTGGCATGTTGAAAAGACATGTCTATTTGTTTATGTTAATTGATGTTATTCACTAACACAATGAATTGTTTATTTTTGATTATTATTATTATACTTATACTAAACTGTGGTTACTCGCTCAAAATGTAAGGCCCCGTCACCGGTGACCTTTATCTTAATCCTTGTATACGCTTCATGGTTTTTCTTGCACTGGATTACATTCTATTTAGATTCCAGTTTGTATCCCGTTCATACGCACCCATCATGCCCTACAATCGAATACATGGGTGTTTTTGAGTGTATATGTATTTATTTTGACCTATACATATGTTCGGGCCCTTATGTTGTATCCATATACTCAAGTACCCGAACCCAAGGATTAATCGTGTAATCGTTTGGCTAATTTCAATTGAATACAACAAGTAATCGAGTATTACTTTGTAAGCGGGCTGTTATGGTGTATTAGCTGTAATCGAGTTTAAGGGGTAGGCGATAAGTATAATGTATGCGAGTAACTTGGTGATCGATGGTAATCATTGTGTTCGAATGTTGCTGGAATCGAATAAATTATATGCGAGTCTAAGATAAGTGTAATCGGCCATATTGTAAGCGAGTGTACAAATGTGATATGATTGTTTTCGAGTGTTATAGGTATTGCATGCGAACTAGGCTAGTAAACGAGTCCTATTGTGATCGAGCTCCATGTAACCAGACCATTGTATGCGAGTCCTATTGTACTCGAGTCATTATATGCGAGTTTGTATGTGAGCGAGTTCCTCTTGTAATCTAATCTATAAAGTAAGCGAGTCATATATAAATTTTGTTAAGTCCTTGTAAGCGATTTTCGTTGTAAGCGAATTTATTGTGTGCGACCTTCCTTGTATTCGACTTGGAATGTAAACGAGTGCACAAGTTGTATGCGAGCATACATGTATGCGATATCCATTGTAATCGAGCTGGCCAAGTATGCGACTATTGGCCTTGTAAGCGGGTTTGGAAATAACTAAGTCCAATGTATGCGACTTATCATTGTATGCGACTCCAAGTCTAAGCGAGTTTACACAAGTAATCAAGTCTGGGCCCTTGTATGCGACCCGTAGGGTTGTAATCAACCGACCTGACCCTTAAGGGTCACGGTTTGGTTTTTAACGTCATTATCCCATACCCGTCTTAGCCTTAACACCTTCTCATGGCCCGACATAGACTTACAAATGTTTCCTTAACCGTTCTAGGCTTAAACTTGGCCCGAAAGGTCATAAAGTTTGGACCTTTAAGCATGAAAACGTCCAAAACTTGATCTAGGGTTCATTTTATGAACCGTCCATAACTATAAATTCATTTAGTCCATTTTAACATCAAGTTTGCTACTTTAAGTTTCTTTTATAGCCAATCTACTCTAGTTTTAAGTTTCAAGGCCAACCGTTTATTAAAACATAAACTTTAAGATCAAGAACATAGCTTTACGTGTTCGTTTGGTCTCTGTTAGCTTGGTTATGAAACTTAAATCTTGTATCTATCTTGTATATTCAAGATTTATCAAGAATCAAAGCTCGATCTCGCTTCTCCTTTCCTTTCTCTCTCTCGACTGCAATAGCAAGTGTAGGTGTGTGTGTGTTTTGAGTGTGTAGTGATTATGGAAAGATGAAATGAGGATTTAGGATTATAGGGTGGTTTAAGGGAGTATTTATACTCCTTAAAGCCCATGGACCTAAGGCCCATCTCATCCCTTGATCCATCTTAATTATTCGAAGTCCATATTCTTTTCTCTACTTAATATTAATTAAATATTAACACACGTTTCTAAATCATAGACTTCTTTTATTTATTATTACAAATTTAAGATGTTACAAGTCTTCCCTCCTTAAAGAGGTTTTGTCCCCGAAACCTAACTATTACTTAAACAGATTAGGGTAAAACTTGCGCATCTCATCCTCAGCTTCCCAAGTAGCATCTGATCCTTTGCGATGCTTCCATATCACTTTCACTAAAGGTATAACCTTGTGACGAAGTTGCTTCTCCTTGCGATCAACAATCTCTATTGGTTGTTCAATGTAGTTCAGTTTTTCATCAACCTCAATGTCCATCAATGGCACGTGGGACGTGTCATCAGCGAGACATTTTCTCTTATGAGAAACATGGAAGGTTGAATGAATTCCTTCTAACTCTTCGGGTAAATCCAGCTTATAAGCTACTTCACCCACACGAGCTAAAATTTTAAACGGTCTAATGTACCTCGGACTCAACTTTCCCCTCTTTCTGATACGAATGATTCCTTTGCAAGGCGAGACCTTGAGCATCACATTGTCACCAACGTTAAACTCAATCGGTTGTCACCGCTTATCAGTATACAACTTATGTCTGTGTTGAGCAGCTTTCATTCGAGCCTTAATCTGATCGAAATTTGAAGATGTCTCTTGAACCACTTCTAGACTTCCCATTTCTTTTTGACCAATCTATCCCCAACACACCAGGGTTCTACATCGTCTACCATAAAGCATCTCAAACGGTGGCATACCAATACTTGAATGGTAACTGTTGTTATAGGAGAACTCTGCCAGATGCAGATGATCATCCCAACTTCCACCGAAATCTAAAACACAAGCACGTAGCATATCCTCAAGGGTCTGGATCGTCCTTTCAGACTGTCCATCTGTTTGAGGATGATACGCCGTACCGATGTTCAATCTCGTTCCCATAGATTCATGGAACTTCTTCTAAAACCTCGAAGTAAACCGAGTATCTCTATCAGACACGATCGATAACGGTACTTCATGCTTAGTCACAACCTCTTTTATGAACAAGCTTGCTAACGTTTTTGACGAGATAGCTTCTCGTATAGGCAGAAAGTGAGCACTCTTGGTCAAACGGTCCACAATAACCCAGATGGTATCATGATGCTTAGCTGTACGAGGTAGCTTAGTTATGAAATCCATGGTGATGTGTTCCCATTTCCATTCTGGTATCTCAAGCGGTTGCATTTTTCCTTAAGGCTACTGATGTTCGGCTTTGACTTGTAAACAAGTTAAGCACTTACTAACATAATCCACCACATCATTTTTCATTCCTGGCCACCAATAATCTATTTTCAAATCTTGGTACATCTTTGTATTTCCTGGATGAATTGAGTATCTTGACTTATGAGCCTCATCTAAGATTCGACCTCTAAGATCTCCATGACGTGGAATCCACATACAGTCAAACCTAGTCTTAACACCATGAGTGTTTTCCATCAACTCATCTTGCTGGCCGTAAATTCTTTCTTTCTTCACTAACCCTTAATCTACTAACACATCTGACTTCACTTTAATGATTTCTTCGAAAAGACTTGAATTCATAATCAGCTGGTATGACTTCACTGTTGCAATGACTTCCTCATTCTTGCGACGTAGCGCGTCGGCGACCACATTAGCTTTACCAGGATAGTATTTGATGTCACAGTCGTAATCCTTAATCAACTCCAACCATCTCCTCTGTCTCATGTTCAACTCATTCTGCTCGAAGAAGTACTTTAAACTCTTATAATCTGTGTAAATGGTACACTTGGTACCATATAGATAATGCCTCCATATCTTAAGAGCATGCACTACAGCTGCTAGCTCTAAATCATGCGTCGAATAAGTACTCTCATGGTCTTTCAACTGTCTAGACGCGTAAGCTATCGCTTTCCCTCGTTGCATCAACACGCAACCTAACCCACGATGCGAAGCATCAGTACAAACA
Organism: Bidens hawaiensis; assembly: GCF_021521415.1. Classification (NCBI taxonomy): domain Eukaryota; kingdom Viridiplantae; phylum Streptophyta; class Magnoliopsida; order Asterales; family Asteraceae; genus Bidens; species Bidens hawaiensis. The sequence continues at coordinate 140,972 of NW_027498143.1, forward strand.
ACCAAATCCTCGTCGCCACCGGGTAAAGCAAGGATTGGAGCTTGCGCGAGTCTCTTCTTTAATTCCTCAAAAGCTTCTTCTTGGAACTTTCCCCAAATGAATACTACCGACTTTCGAGTCATACCAGTCAACGATGCAGCTATCTTGGAGAAACCTTCGATCAATCTCCTGTAGTAGCCATCCAACCCTAAGAAGCTTCGTATGTCAGTAGGATTCTGTGGAGTCTTCCAATTCGTTATCGCCTCAATCTTAGCTGGTTCCACGATAATCCCTTCACGATTTATCACGTGACCTAGAAATTGCACTTCTTTTAACCACAACGCGCATTTCGAAAACGTAGCATATAATTTCTCTTTCATCAGAGTCTCAAATACCTCTCTCAAATGCTCAACATGATCAGACTCACTCTTTGAATAAATCAATATATCATCGATAAAGACGATTACCGACTTATCCAACATCGGCCAACACACCCTATTAATCATGTCCATAAATGTCAGGGGAGCATTCGTTAGACCTAACGACATCACGAGGAACTCGTAGTGTCCATATCGCGTCCGAAACGCTGTTTTAGGGATGTCTGCCTCTTTCACTTTTAGCTGATGATAGCCTGATCTATCCGTGAGAACCAACTTGAACCTTGCAGTTGGTCAAACAGATCAGCAATCCTTGGAAAAGGATATCTATTCTTTACCGTAAGCTTATTCAGCTCTCGATAATCTATGCACATTCTCATGATTCCATCCTTCTTCTTCACAAACAACACCGGTGCGCCCCACGGGGAAACACTTGGCCTTATAAAACCTTTGTCGAGGTGTTCAGCAGTTGGGACATCAATTCTTTTATCTCAGACGGCGCTAGACGATAAGGCGCTTTCGCGACGGGTTGGGCTCCTGGTACTAGGTCTACCTAGAATTCCATCAATCGCTCCGGTGGCAACCCCGGAAGATCCTCAGGGAATACTTCTGGGTATTCGTGCACGATAGGAACATCTTTCATTTCTTTCATCTCGGCCGTAGCGTTTACAACATACGCCACGTAAGAACCGCACCCTCGCCTTAACAAACCCTCGGCTTTAATCATCGAAATGACATTAAGCCCAGAACTTTCCTTATCACCATAAACCGTCACCGCACTACCATCCAAGGACTTTAACCTTATTATCCTACTCTTACACACTATCTGAGCCTCAAACTCAGACAACTAATCCATTCCCAAAACCACATCGAACGGGAACTCATTTCCCTCTAACTCTATCTTACAGTCCATAACCATTTTAATTATTTTAACCGAAGTGTCACTAGCGGTCTCTACTATAATAGTTTCAGACAATCGGCAACATTTCATTTTAGCTAATTTACTAAAGGGCGTGGCTACGAAACTTTTGTTCGCAACTGAATCAAATAATACTGAAGCGGAAACACCGTTAACTAGAAACGTACCTGTGAAGACATCCGGGATCCGCTTGGCTTGTTCTTGAGTCAGCATGTAGGCTCTCGTCTTCGGCCTTGATGGTTCAGCATCCTTCTTCCCACCTCCTCCAGCTTCACTCTCAGTGCATTCCCTTGAAAAATGGCCTGTCTTACCGCATTTATAACATGCGAACCTTGTAGTACAATCTGGAGCGTAATGCCCCACCTTCCCGCACTTGTAGCAAGCATTCGTACCAAACTTGCACTCACCAGCATGACTCTTCCCACACTTATAACAAACATCTGAACCCTTATACCATCTGCATTCACCACCGTGTGCCTTGCCACAAGTCTTGAACGACCTTTTCTCCCATACCCTCTGCTTCTTATCCTTCTTCTCTTCCCCCACCACAACATCATCCACAGCCAGGTCCTCATAAACCATCTCTGCGAGTTCGACAGCAGAGTCAAAAGTAGCAGGTTTATTCGCCCTAACTATCATGCGGACTTTATGTGGCAATCTGATGGTCGGTTAATTTGTATATGTTTTCGTTTGTTTATTATATAGTTTTAACTGTTTATTCTAAAACTATTGATACTTCATACGTGTATTATTGGATATCAGGTCACAGGTGTTAAAGTGCTCAATTTGGACCTGTTGTAACACGGAATGAAGACCCGGGATGTCCAGCACGTGAAACGATGATATTTGTAGAAGATTGCTGTAGCAGCACCCATCGCGGTACGCGATGGGCTTGCTAAGGGTCCCATCGCGGAGATTAAATGACGTTGACCCTTGGTCAATCGCGTACGCGATCGGCCATAAAAGACCCCGTCGCGTACCGCGACGGGTGTGCAGACGGGAAAACTAGGTTATATCTCATTCTTCATGAAAGAATAACCCTAACTCGTTTTTGAAAAACTTATTGCATCTCGGCCCAGTTTCTGATACTGTGCGTCGGTAGCGAGTTAAACCAAAGTTTCGCTTTGTCTTTTAGGGAAAATTGGAAAAACCGCAACCGGACTTCATCTAGATCAAATGTACCGTCACCAATAGACTCGCAGATAGCCGAAAAATCAGTTAAGTGTGAATACGGGTCTTCCGAAGCCATCCCGTTATAGTGAGGAACGATGTTGATGTAGGATGGCCGGGACTTGAAAGTTTGTTGTCCCTGCACTCGTTCCTGTGGAACCAACGGGGATACTCCGTCTGAGATAGCCGGTCTGAACCGACTGTTAACACCATGAGCCGGGGCTATGTAATTTCTCCTAAGCCCTCCGGGGTTTCCCATACCGCCCCGGTTAACTGGAATACCACGAACTCTTTCGGGCCGTTCCGCCCGATTCACCCTTTCTCGATCCCTTCCGTTTCTGTTAACGGGTTCAGCCCGTCTTCGATTAACGGCTCCTCCACCTCATCTTCATAATTATTATCACCCTCAATCTCTAGTTCACCAACCTCGTTCTCAGGGCTCAAACGCCCGATTCCTCCTAACCCATCGATCTACCTCATCATCAGCTGCCAGAAAACCTTCGTCTCCATTATTATCTTCACCCTCATCCTCATCTTCAGTCGGAACACTCGGTTGAACATCGTCAATATTTATCTGACCTCGGCGGTTGGGGATATTGTTTGGAGCGGATGGTCTGGCTTGGTCAAAGTTGAGGTTTAAGTTTCGGTTAAGGTTTCGGTTTCGGTTTTGATTTCGGGTTCTGGATGCACGAGCTGAGTTATTTTCGACGTTTTGGTTATTTTGCTCGTTTTGGTTATTGAAATTGAGTGGTGAAGTATGTTATCTAGGTGAAACTGGTTATTCTGTGGGAGTGGGTCTTGGTTTTGGTTCTAGTTTTCGTTTTGGTTCTGGTTTTGGTTTTGGTCTTCCATCTCAGAATTTCTGTTTTGTATTCGGTTCTGCCGAGCTAACCTCTCGATTTCGAGCTCGTAAGCTAATGGAGACTGTCGGATCGAATGGCTGGTGCGCATAAACCTATAATCTGCACAACTAACACAACCTGTGTAAAATAATAAAAAAAATAAAATTAAAAATAAAAACAAAAATAAACACAAAAATCAATTAACACGAAAGACACTAAGCGCACTAACTCCCGGCAACGGTGCCATTTTGATGACCATCGTTTGAGTCAATCAAAAACCTAATTATTCTAAATAGTTAGAGCAAGTAGGGTATCGTAACACAAGGAGTATGTGGTCAATGTATTCGTGTAACATATTTCTAGTTATGAAGTGACTGATTTTTAGTGCTGATCACACAAGCAATTTTAGTAAATGTAGAGAACTAAGCAACGAACAAATAAACAAGTTGTAAGCAGTTAACAAAGCAAATCACACCTGGGAATTCAAGTAAGCAACCAACAGTATCTCATGCAACCTAACAGATTAATTATTAACGATTAACTGAAAACTGATCAATCAGACAAAACCTTAGACATCAACAATTACTTTACACACGCCACTGGTTATCAAAAATGTAACACCTTGGCAAACAAAGCATCGTCCCACTCTTAGGGTATCCCACATCGGCCATGGACAAGAGAGATCCTTGGTTCATAAGTAAATGTCCTGCCTCTTCAATCACCAACGCGTTTTTGGGCTTAGTTGGCTGTGGAGCACATGAACACTCCACGGTTAAGCGCGCTTAGGTGGAAGTAGTACTAGGATGGGTGACCACCTGGGAAGTCTCTACCTGGGCAACCAAAAACAAAGCCGTGAGTTCCCGGATGGGCAACCCATTGGGGGCAAAGCGAATATTATTGGTGGTACGAGAGGTCGGGATGTTACAGGTGGTATCAGATCCACTCTTGTGCCGTTCGGGATGATGGGACATGCATCATCGAGGACGATAAGTCCAAAGGGGGGTTGTTTGTAACACCCTTGGCTAACACAGCATCGTCCCACTCTTAGGCTATCCCACATCGGCCGTGGACAAGAGAGATCCTTGGTTCATAAGTAAATGTCCTGCCTCTTCAATCACCAACGCGTTTTGGGCTTAGTTGGCTATGGAGCACATGAATACTCCACGGTTAAGCGCGCTTAGGTGGAAGTAGTACTAGGATGGGCGACCACCTTGGAAGTCTCTACCTGGGCAACCAAAAACAAAGCCGTGAGTTCCCGGATGGGCAACCCATTGGGGGCAAAGTGGACAATATTGGTGGTACGAGAGGCCGGGATGGGACGTGCCTCATCGAGGACGATGAGTCCAAAGGGGGGTTGTTTGTTACACCCTTGGCAAACACAACATCTTCCCACTCTTAGGCAAATCCCACATCGGTCGTGGACAAGAGAGATCCTTGGTTCATAAGTAAATGTCTTGCCTCTTCAATCACCAACGCGTTTTGGGCTTAGTTGGCTATGGAGCACATGAAAACTCCATGGTTAAGCGTGCTTAGGTGGAAGTAGTACTAGGATCGGTGACCTCCTGGGAAGTCTCCATCTGGGCAACCAAAAACAAATCCATAAGCTTTTCACTCGAGTGACCGTTACTAAATAAATTCCCGCCCTCGTTTAAGGATATATATATTCGTTTAATTATTTATTAATAATAACTATGAACAATATGCTATAATAGCCCCTAACTAACTTTTTACCAATTTCGGATCCACACTTATAGTGCAGGGACTAAATTGCAAAATTTACTAAAACCCATTTTCCCTCCTTTCTCTCTTTCCCACCGACGCCTAAGACCCCCCCCCCTTTGCTTGTTCCTCAATTTTCGGGCAAATTGATTGAATCAAATCATTGACAACCTAAAACGCGTCCTATACATGGTAATTGGTTAACTAAGACACGCTAATTGATTCGATTTCGCTTATCACGAACCACAGCTCAAATCCCATTCATAACACTATATAAACTCGACCATTTTGCAATTA